>NC_066869.1:20062952-20362952 GCF_022985175.1 Labeo rohita
GATTTTGCTTTTGTAATTATAATTACAGCCTATTGCCTGGAGCTTTCATTAACGAAACAGACACTGAACCTCTAATCTGTGTAAATCTACTATTAACACAGCTAAACTCACTCTCTCCAGCTCTATGGTAAAGGTCTGATCCCAGCCCTGTTCTCCAACCGTCTTCCATGCCGTCTGTCCCACGACTGTGTTATCCAGCTTCAGCACTGCGCTCACCTCCGCTACACACACAAACACACACAGACATGAATTCAAATGTATTTTGTAACTTCAAATGAAGGCCTACCTCTGACCCTTTCAGAATGATTTTAGTAAGTACAAACTAAGTTTGTTAAATGTGTCAACCAATCACTCATCAGCATGACAATGCAACACTTCATGTGTTATAAGCTCAGATGCACAACATCCTGTTCAATGCAAAGCTGTCGTCGCACATGACTGACACAACAGACTGAGTTATATCAAAACTCACACATCACCATCGACTAATCACACTTTGAATGTTACATCGTCCAAGCACACACAAGCACTCACAGGAGAGATCGTCTGTTTTGGGGGGTGTTTTTCCGCTAACGCTGCCACTGCGACTGTACAGGCCTTTTCCACTCCGCATAAAGGACCGCCCTTCTCCAGGGCTGTAACAGGGCAACACTACCTGGCTGCCGCGGGAACGTCCGGGAACCACCTCTAGCACACCCATACAGCCCAGCAATATGACCTGAAGAGTGCCTATACACACATACACCAAAAAATGATTTTAGAAGACAGTACCTGAAGATAACTTTATATGTATAAATGATGTTTTTGAATACCAGTGAGGGGAGAGGGTTTGGAGAGGGTGCTGTACTGGTTGTGCAGGTAGGGGGCGCCGTGTCGAGAGCTGAACGCTGGTGAGGAGGCTAACACCAGCTCCTCTTTAATAACAGATGCTTTGGGATGATCCTCAGGAAGTTCTGCTAACCGCTGATCTAATGAATCTCGCAGGAGATCCAACCTCTGAGAAGACTCGCTTAGACGACACTGAGCCTGAAGAAGCCAAGAGAGGAAGACATGAGGAATGATATGTAACCCTGGACCCCAAAACCAGTCATAAGTAGCACGGGTATATTTGTAGCAATAGCCAACAATACATTGTATGGGTCAAAATGATCGATTTTTCTTTTATGCCAAAAATCATTAGGATATTAAGTAAAGATCATGTTCCATGAAGATATTTTGTAAATTTCCATCGTATTGTCGTATTTTAACAAACCAAACATCAATGGAAAACTTATTTATTCAGCTTTAATATATTGTATCAATCTCAGTTTTAAAAAAATGACCCTTATGACTGGTTTTGTGGTCCAGGGTCATATATTAAAAGAGTGCAGGGACATCAAAACTACCAGTACTTCTGTACATAGTTGGTACTGCAATAATAAAAATTATTTACTTACTGACTTACTGTATTAGACATAATTACTGACTTAAATGGAAAATGCTATGTGTTTACTTAATTAAGATCTAACTGAAAGCTATTGTTTACATAATATAATATAATATAATATAATATATAGATTTTTTTATGTTTTAAAGAATTTATTAATATTTTATTTACTTATATCGAATTTAGAATTTATTCTAATTTATTTGATATACACAAAACAGAGAAAAAACAGCAATACTGTGAAAGATTTAATTTATTTTATAATATAATTTATTCATGTGATGGCAAAGCAGAATTTTCAGCAGCAATTTCAGCAATGTCACATGATCCTTCAGAAATCATTCTAATATACTGATTTGCTCAAGAAATATTGCCTATTATAAATAGTAAAATCAGTTGTGTTGTTTAATATTTTTGGAAACGGTGATACATTTTAATAATACAACAGTTTTTATTTAAAACTGAATTTTTTTGTAACAATATACGTGTTTACTGTCACTTTTGATCAATTTGATGCATCAATTTAATGCATCCTTGCTAAATAAAGGGATTAAGCATATTATTTCTTAAAAAAACAAAACAAAAACATACTGACCCCAAACTTTTGAACAACAATAATATAATATAATATAATATAATATAATATAATATAATATAATATAATATAATATAATATAATATAATGTAATATAATATAATAAATATGTTACCCTGGACCACAAAACCAGTCATAAGTAGCACTATTTTTATTTATGCCAAAAATCAGTAAAGATCATGTTCCATGAAGATATTTTGTAAATTTCCTACCGTAAATATATCAAAACTTAATTTTTGAATAGTAATATGCATTGCTAAGAACATCATTGGACAACTAAAGGTGATTTTCTCAATATTTTGATTTTTTTGCACCCTCAGATTCCAGATTTTCATATAGTTGTATCTCAGCCAAATATTGTCTAATCCTAACTATACTGTACTGCACCAAACTGTACATCAGTGGAAAGCTTATTTATTCAGCTTTCAATTTCAATATTATCCTTATGACTGGTTTTGTGTTCCAGGGTCACATATAATAGTGACCATTTAACCATTAACCAAAAGTAGGAATTAATACTAGAATTTAAAAGGTTTAAAAGGTATTTTAGGAAAAATATGCTATATATGTGTTAACTCAGAGGCGTGTATCGACACATGCAACCACACACCTAGACATATTTCGCTGAGCTTTCACTTAGTTAACAATATTGGCAATATCGGATGGTTATTAGAGAATCCGTGAGTGAATGTATTTAAATTCTGAATGAATTATATCCTAGAGAGCGCGCAAACTCCCCTTATAATCACAGGATCAGCTGTTACTCATTCTGATCTCACAACGTTAACTTGAAGTAATTAAATAAGCACAATACACAGCACAATTAATCTCTTATTTACATCATACTTGTCCATTCTATTTTTATTTATTACGAATTTATTATTCTAATCTTATCAGTTAACGGTTATTGTTCAGATAACAAACAGTGGCTGTCGGTCAGGAAAATCCCTAATATATAATACAATATAATACCTCTGACATGGCCTTCTTGTCCTGTACTTTACTGGCTCCAAGAAGTCTAAGGACATTTTTTGCTCCCTCAGCGACGGCGTGCTCAACGCGGTAATGGTGTCTGAGCTCCTCAATCCGTAGCTCCATACCACACGGGTCAGGCTTTCCTGAAGAGACACACACAAACAGACATATTAGGGCCATCAATATCACTTCCAGAATTACACAAGCTATTAGCTTGAATGGGTCAGGGCCAATTCAACCCTTGTAATTAAACAGGAAGGAAGAATATCATTTCAAAATGAATCCACATAATACAAACTGCGCTACACAACTAAAAATTCTGTCTAAAATGGTTTTGGATCAAGACAAGCATGCCATTGCTTGAAATGTCAACTATGCATTAAACATAACGAAAATGAACTGAATGTGAACACCGTACAGACATCAAGACCGAGATATAAAAAAAGGTACATGAGGTTGTATGCATCTGTCAGACTTTAAAGTTGATGAGGGATGATTTCGGATCAGGACAGCGTGTTTCCATATAGTAATTACTACACTTATGCAAACTGGGAGAGATGATTGTAGCTCAGCCGAGGCCTAACATGCTGCCAGCTACAGACTTTTAGAAATAAGAGGATTATTACGGATTATAAACTGAAAGATTAAGATGCTGTGGTGTTACATTATTCTGTCATACCATCAAAAACATTGACATGCTGTTCTGGGTTTGATATAAACATTTATTTTCATCTGTTTGGTTGAGTCTGAAATACATAAAAAAATGTAAAAAAAGATGACAAAAGGAGGAGTTGGATGAAAATATCACTCGAATGAGTGGATATATAAAGAGTGGTAATGAGACAGAGAAAAAAAAACCATCAGAAGTACTGAAAAGATTGACTGCAGAGGTTTTCGTGTCCTAATAAGGCATGAAGCCGAATGCAGTGACATAATTTCAGAAACTGACTCTCGGGGAGTGCGTGTGTGTACATGTACACATTGAAGGTGTGTGTGTGTGTTTATACAAGAGAATTAAAGAATGTGTGTTAACTAATGCTGCTATAAGCCTGTAACTTTTTTGTTTCATATGATATGATGTAGTCTCTGGTCTGACTGAATTATGATATAATAAGCTATATTTACTGCGAAAGCATGTACAGCTTAGGTGTGTTTGTGCTCTGTTTATTATCATAATGCAAGAGAATTTTTTTACATAGAAATTAAGGTTTTTGAGGAAAACATTTAGGATTTTTCTCCATATAGTGGACTTCTATGGGGATCAATGGGTTAAAGATCTAAATTGCAATTTTAATGCAGCTTTAAAGCTTCTACATGAATAAGAGTCCCATCTAGTGAAATGATCGGTCATTTTCTAAAAAAAATTTAATTTATATCATTTTTAACCACAAATGCTCATCTCGCACTAGCTCGACGTCACACATGATGTAGGCGGAAGTGTCGACCCAGTGTTTACAAAGGGAATGTGCAAAGAAAGTCAAATGCCCTTTACAAATAAAAGGTAAAAAACGATGTCGGACAATTTTGAAGTTGCATGAGAAAATGAGATGGATTTTTTTGCCCATCCTATCTTTTTGGAAAACAGACGAAGAGCTAACCGTGTGTGACCTTTCCAACGTGACAACGTAATGTGTAAAGTCGCGGACATGCGTTGCAGAGCTAGTACAAGACAAGCATTTGTGGTTAAAGTGGATAAAGTAGATAAGACCGTTATTCCTCGCTTGGGATCACGTAGAGCCCTTTGAAGCTGTAATGAAACTGCACTTTGGACCTTCAAATTGGACCTTTATTTTTTTCTAAATTCCATTTTTTGTTGTTTTTTTTTTTCATTTTAAATTTTCTGGACTTAGTTTTTTTTTTTTTTTCATTTAATTTTTTCTAGACTGTTTTAATAGTTAAAAATTAATTTAACCACTGATTCATTAAAATCATGAAATTTACACAATTCAACAGCAATTTCTTAAAAGTTTAACAAAACCACATTTTTAAGGCCGTATGAAACCTTTTTTCCCCCAAATTCTGTATTTTTTTTTTTTTCTGGATTCATTTTTTTTTCATTGGAATTTTTCTAGTCTCTGTTTTAATGGTTAAATAAAAAAATATATTAAACAACAAAAAAGTCTAATTAATTAAAATCATGAAACTCACACAATTTAACTGCAATTTATTAAAAGTGTTTAAAAAAATATGTTTTTAAGACTGTATGAAATCTTTTAGTTTTTTCTCAAACTCAGGTTTTGTTTTTTTGTTTGTTTTAATTTTTCTGGATTCAATTTTTTCAAATTCAGTTTTTTTCTCTTATTTTAATTTTTCTAGACTTTGTTTAATGGTTAAATAAAAAATATATATTAACCAAAAAACAATTCTAATTAATTGAAATAATGAAACTTACACAATTTAACAGAAATGTATTAAAAGTTTAACAAAAATTACATTTTTAAGGATTTATGAACTCTTCTTTTTCTCAAATTGTTTAATTTTTCTGAATTCATTTTTTTTCTCACTTTAATTTTTCTAGACTCTGTTTTAATGGTTAAATAAAAATATATATATTAACCAAAAAGAAGTCTAATTAACTGAAATCATGAAACATATACAATTCATTAAAAGTTGAACAAAAATTACATTTTTAGGGCTCTGAGAAATGTTTTTTTCTCAAATTAAGTTTTATTTTTTACCAATTTCGTTGTTTTCCATTACTTTTCTGGATTCCAGATCAACTGTAAACATCTCTAATTAATTGATTTATTAATATTCTTTTTTTTTTTTTTTTTTTTCAGAAATACTGTGTTGTGTATTAACATTTTTCTGGTAAATCTTCCTTAAAAATAATGTTTTAATAATAACTGTAGTAGTAGTAGTAGTACTATCATTACATTAAGTAACATATTTCTATCACAGTTTCTTTAAGTTAAAACAAACTTTTATTTTATTTAAAGAACTAACCACACGTGACCTTTCCAACGTGATTATGTAATGCGTGAAGTTGCAGATGCGCATCGCAGAGCTAGTATAAGAATAATTTGTGATTTCGCTAGACAACACCCTTATTCCTCGGGTGGGATCGTGTTTGAAGCTGCACTGAAACCGCAGTTTGGACCTTTAACCCGTTGTCTACCATTGAAGTCCATTATATGGAGCAAAATCCTGGAATGTTTTCCCTCAAAAACCTTAATTTCTTTTTGACTGAGGAAAGAAAGACATGAACATATTGGATGACATTGGGGTGAGTAAATCATCACGATATTTCTATTCCGGAAGTGAACTAATCTTTTAATCAAAGAGTGTGTGGGTGTGTGCATGAAGTATAAAAAAGATAGAGAGTTGGAATCAGTTACCTGACCCTGTTTGATTCATTTCAAGCGAAATGGGATCATAACAGACGCATTTATTGATGTGTGTGTGTGTGCATGCTGTTGTCCAGATTGCATAAACACTGAACACTCAATCAAACACACCCTGAAAACACACACCACTCGTCTTCCACTGGGATTCAGGTGGTTATTGATCTGTTTAGCTCTATGAAATCAGACTCTTAAAGCAACAGCGCAGTAGCACATACGCACGCTCAGCCATACCCTGTGTATCATCGTTGTGTTCGTAGGCCTGCACTGCTTTCCGGATCTGCATGCGGATGATGTCGATCTTTGTCTTGCTGTCCTGTAGCATCTGCTGAGCTGTCTGCAACATCTTCTTATCCTGACAACCCACACAAACGCACATCATTGTAGTTAGTAAACACTGCTTAAACATCTTTTGACAGACTGGCTCTGTTCCAAAAATCTAGTGAGATGCCTTGCTGCTTACATAAGCTGCACTGGAGTCTGATGTTAGAAATTTGCTAACTTAATAGTACTTTATTACAAATATTAGATAAAATAATTCACACACATTACATTGAACTACATGCATGACATTTAAAAAAATATTGACCTTTGTCGTGCCTCATTCAGCATGTTGCTAGAACACTAAAGAGCATTCTGGGATTGCCTTCACCATGAATATGCGATGCTGCCTTTGATTTTGGATGCAGCATAATTAAGGACTTTTTTAAGGACTGCATTTACACAGTGTGTGCGTCAATGATGCTTTTGTAGGTACACTAACACTACTGTACAAAAGTGAGGTTTTTTTTAAAGGAAATTAATACTTTTATTCAGCAAGGACTTTTACATTGTTACAAAAATTCTATTTCAAATTAATGCTGTTCTGTTTAACTTTATATTCATAAAAGAATGCTGAATAAAAATATATTTATATTACGGTTTCCACAAAAAACAATTAAGCAGCACAATTGTTTTCAACATTGTTAATTATAAGAAATTATTATTATTGTTGTTTTTACTGTATCTTTGATCAAATAAATGGAGCCTTGAACATAAAAGAGTAGGGCCCTATGAAATCCATTTTATTTTTTTTTTTAATTTTTCTCAATTACCTTTTTTTTATTTTTCTAGACTCTGTTTTAATGGTTAAATAACAAAATAAGTAATCAAAAAGCATATCTAATTAATTGAAATCATGAAACATACACAATTTATTTTATTTATTAAAAGTTTAAGGCTATATAAAATTGTTATTTTATTTCTTAAATTTTGTTTTTTTTTCTGAATTCTTTTTTTTCTCGTTTTAATTTTTCTAGATTCTGTTTTAATAGTTTAATAAAAAAATACATTAACCAAAAGCATGCCTAATTAATTGAAATTATGAAACAGTAATTTATTTGTGTAAAGTTTAACAAAAATGAAAGTTTTAAGGCTGTATGATTTTTTTTTTTATGAATTCCTTTTTTAAAATAAAAAAAAATATATATATTAACCAAAAACCATGCCTAATTAATTAAAATTATGAAACATACACAATTTAACTGCAATTTATTAAAAGTCTAACAAATATTAAATTTTTAAGGCTGTCTGAAATTCGTCTGAAATCTAGACTCTTAATCTTTCTAAACTTTTATAGACTTTAAATAAAAAACAAAAACAAAAAGCATGTCTAATTAATTGAAATTTTATGAAACACACAATTTATTAAAAATGTAACAATTTTTTTTTCAAATTCAGGATTAAGGATTTCATTACATTTTATTAATCATAAGCATCTCTAATTGTTTATTTATTTAAAAAATTTGTATTATTATTATTAGCATTATTTATTTATGTGTGCATTCACATCTTTCTGGTAAATATTCCTTAAAAATAATCTTTTAACAATCATTTTATTAGTAGTGGTACTAATATCATTACATTAAGTGATATATTTCTGTCACAGTTTTATAAAGTTAAAACAAACTTTTATTTTGACAGCTTGTGTAATGTGCTGCCCTGCTTTTGATTTATTCATCCAAAACTTGCCAAATTCCGTGACATTCCACGTTATACAATAAATTCCATTTTTATGACTGGATTCAACAATTCCATCCGCATATTCACGGGGCATTTCCACAGAAACCACAGGACCCTAGAGACTTCTTTTAAACACAAAAAAAAATCTTACCAACCCTAATCTTTTTAACAGTAGTGTACATCACTAAGTTTCGGAACAAAGCTTGTGTGTGCATCTGTATACCTTGGTGGAGCCGTTGGCGTAGATGGGGATCATATTTTCCGCCCCCTGTTTGACTTTAAGTTCAATGTTTAACTGCCTTTCCAGTGCAGCGATTCTCTCCTTATGCGCCGACGACCTGCTCTCTGCTCCTGGAGACTGAGGAGCATCATCTAGGAGTAAAAAACAAAAAAAAAAAACATTACAGTCAAAACGAGGGCTAAGGTATTTAAAAATTGACTTGCAGTTTGTAAAATCAGCGTTTTTGATATGAAAACATGAATTAATAATATTTCAGGCATCTATAATTTATGTCTTTAAACATATGTGTTTTTGTTGGATTTAAATATTTATGAGTATTGGAATTATAAATGTGCATCCACTCAGTAAATCAAAACACTGATTCAAAATAATTATTTCTATACATTTTTGTGATCCTAATTCAATTTTAACTGATATTTTAATGAGAAAAATACACTGCCCTCCAAAAGTTTGGAAACACCCCTGGCAAAGTGTGGTTTTGGACGATATCAGTATAAATCCTTATCATTTTTTGGGTGCAAATACATTAAAGTAACTTGACATTATCATTGAAGACCAGCAATAATAATTTTCATTTTGATTACATAATAATAGCAATATATAAATATAAAAGTCAGACATGCCCCTTTGCCAGCTGTGATGCCTGGTTACTGGTTTAAACTTGGCCCAGGTTTTTAAAAGATTTTTGGGTCAGCACACCTTAATAGCTTCAACAATTGATTGCCAATTAAGTTTAGAATTTAATGAATTTAGGCCCAGATTATCCAGAGCTGTAATAGCTGCTAATGGAGGATATTTTGATTCATTTTTCTATGTATAAACTGTTTATGTAATTTAAAAAATGTTGTAGTTTGTGTTGTCCCTTATCAGTGCAAAACTATCACAAATTAAAAATGATTCATGCCAACATTGTCCAAAACCCCACTTTTCTAGGGCGTTTCCAAACTTTTGGAGGGTGGTGCATATAGAGCAGTGTGCGTCCACTCACCACGTGAATCATCTGTCCCTTTGACGACGATATGAGCGTCCAGCTCTTGAAGCTGAGCGTGCAGCGAGTCCAGACGTCGATTGGAGGTCCGCAACTGACTCTCCACTTGCTGAGCATTTCGTTTATCTGTAGTGGCTCTGCGGAGATTCTCTGCCCCCTCTTTAATCTTCAGCTCCTTCCGGATTTCCCTACGAATTCGCTCTCGCTGTTCATCCAACCTCTGCTGAACGCTCGAGTCAGAGAAATCGGAGCTGTGGTCTAAGCCTAGCTGCTCTAGAACAGACAACCCACCGGGGTCACTCTGCAAAATAGAAAGATGAAGCAACCGCAGATCAAAGTCAAATTCTTCAGATATCCTAAGTGATCTTAGTAATTCACTGTTGAACGAATGAATGTTGGCATTGTGGCTTATCTGGCCAAGACGTGCCCACAGGAAAACACCATGTGACCAACAAGTACAATGTCATTACATTTACATGCTGTTAGGTTCATTTGAAATTGATGAGATCTGAAAAATAAACACCTATATAACTATCAAGCATTTGTGAGTAGTATATTACTAAATGGAAAATAACCAATCGTTTTACTAGATAAAAATCTTTTTCCTCAGCTGGGATCGTGTAGAGCCTTTTGAACCTGCACTGAAAATACAATTTGGACCTTCAACCCATTGGCTCCTATTAAAGTCCACTACATGGAGAAAAATCCTGGAATGTTTTCCTCAAAAACCTTAATTTCTTTAGACTGAAGAAAGCTAAGAACATCTTGGATGACATGGAAGTGAATAAATCATCAGGAAATGTTTATTCTGGAAGTGCACTAATGCTTTAAATATCTCTCAGATATTTACATTTGTGGAGAATACACTTAGGATCTATGACCCCAAAACAAGTGCCCAGAAACAAACTAAAAGTGTCTAACACTTCACTTGAAGATTTACACAGCTCTAAAACCAACTAACTACAAATAAACAACAGATTCTAGACATTTGGGGCCTTTTTTCTATTGTTTCCCATCCTGCTAGTTATGACTTCCACGTTGGGATACTATTCACTGCTTCCAAAGATATTCCTGCCTGCCAGAAACAAATTGAACAAAAATGTTTGCAAGACATCAGCTTCTATTGGTTTAACAAAAAAAATCCCAGGGCATTTGAAATCAGTCAGTTTATAAACCTTATTTTATTTTGCTCCAGAAGCATTTGAGAGAAAAAAAGTAAATACGATTCAATATATTAAATTTAGAGACATATAAACTCTTAGATAAAAGAGCTTTCTGAGAGCAACCGCAATTGATTTGAAATGAATGCAAACAGTCTGATGAAGTTTACTTTGTTTCTGAAAAACAAAAAAAAACAACGCTGGGATGAGAGATATTAAAAAGCACATATTTGACCCTGGACCACAAAACCAGTCATAAGGGTCAATTTATCGAAATTGAGATTTATACATCATCAGAAAGCTGAATATAAAAGCTTTCCATTGATGTATGTTAGGATAGAACAATATTTCAGATACAAAGATATGGAATCTGAGGGTGCAAAAAATCTAAATATTGAGCAAAGCGCCTTTAAAGTTTAAATTAAGTTCTTAGCAATGTATATTACTAATCAAAAATTAAGTTTTGATATATTTACAGTAGGAATTTTACAAAATGTCTTTATGGAACATGATCTTTACTTAATTTCCTAATGATTTTTGGCATAAAAGAAAAATCAATAATTTTGACCCATACAATGTGTTTTTGGCTATTGCTACAAATACAACCCAGCGACTTAAGACTGGTTTTGTGGTCCAGAGTCACATATATAAGATGCAGCTGGAACAGAATGGATCTTTAATTAAAAAAAAAACCCTGACAATCATATGTAAAAATGTAAAAAATACACAACAACCGCTTGCCAAAACTTCAAAAGAATACTGAAGATTTAGTTACACACAAAACCACTTTATAAAACCTCAAACCTCAAATGTTTTACAGGTTACAAGAGTTTGCACACTAGTCACACCCACTAAACAATCGAAAACAGTCAGCCAACACGTTTTGAAAAAATTACGTTTTACTATCTACCAGTCATAATTTGTGAAACTGACTACAACGCTGAGAATAATCTCCTACAGATTTGCTGTAGCAACTTTCCCGTACACAACCTAAGGGAAATGCATCAAATTGGCAAAAAGCCCCTTTTCATCTGTTTTGACAACCAAGAGTCCTATCAATCATAAAATATCACCTGTACGTCCAGATATTCCCAGTGATCCCATTCACCAGACCAACACATTCTCCTCTCTCCGCCAGTGAGACCGATATCCAGTAGCATAGAAACAGAGAGACAGAGGGAGACGGAGGAAAAGAGAGCGAAAGAGATGAGGGAAGGGAAAGCTGTGGCCGAGGGTCGCCCTCCCTGTGCAGGATATCCGGTTAAACCTCTGCACGGTCTCTTCCTGTTTTCTGCGAGGCTTGGCTTTACTAGATGACACCAGTATGGGGAATAAGGCTATTGTGTTTGTGTGCATGTGTGTTCGTCACTGTCAAGTAATATTACCCATGTTTCAATAAGATTTAGCTTACAGTGCGGAAGTGTTGCTAATTTGTCAGTTTATACAAACTATTAAAGTACTAATGTGGCTTCACTCAGTGTGACAGAAGACTTCTAAGAAACTGAGGCAGGAAGGACCTTCATAAACAATGCAGAGGAACATGGAGAACAGCATTAGTACATGTGTGTGAGAGAGGGAGATAGCGATATGTCAAGATAAACAAAGTTGTGGGGGTGGGTAGAAAAACTAAACGTACATGACTGTTCAAAAGTTTGTGGTAAAGACATTTTTCAATGTTAAAATCTCATATTTTCACCAAGACTGCATTTGTTTGATCCAATAATACAGTAATATTGTGAAATATTATTAAAACTTAATAGAACTGTTCTATTTTAGTGTCATTTACTCCTGAGCTGAATTTGAACACCGTTACTCCAGTGTTCAGTGTCACATGATTCGTCAGAAATCATTCTCAAATCATGCTGATTTGCTGCTCAAGAAACATTTCTTGTCTTTATCAGAGAACTTATGAATGGTATATATCATCTAACATTATATGATTATATATGGGTGGACAATCTGAGGATATCGCATCGCGATTTATCTTGAAGATGTCCACAATCTACTTTAGAAACAAATCATAGAGACAGTGACCTTTTATGTCCTATACATGTGTCATATTATGTTAGTATGTACATATATCCACACAGATTTCAGTAGGCAGGATTGAAGAACTGAATCTGGTAATGGACTGACAGGCGGCTTTCTGTGTGCAAAAATATCAAAATGTACTTTACCGGCTTGGTGAATATGCACGTAAACACAGTCACTTTTGTCTTAAGTAAATGTAAACGGTTTGTAAACAGAAAATAAGAAGTGTGTCAGTATATTAGATCTATGTGTCAGATTCTTAAAGTGACAGCAGCCTAATAAACCTGCTGCTGTCTGCGTCATTAATGTTAATCAAACAACAAAAGAAAAAGAGAAACTCACTCACTGCTCTTAACTGAATAACCTTTGTAGTTTTAATAATTTTATGTAGGTCTATACAATTTAATAACAGCATATATAATAAAGTTTTGTTTTTTAAGGGATGAGGAACAGACAGGCTATTATATAATTTGCAATTTTTTCTTGCGTATCAGTAAAAGGCCAGTTGGATGGAAATTAGGGATGGCGAAAACTAAAAAATTTCTTGACCGACCACCGAGCCTCATTAGCCGGTTGAAACCGGTTAACCGATTAGTTTAAAATATGGTACGCTATTTGAAATAACAGCCATTTCGAGCCGCGCCTGCAATTTCGCAACTCTGTCGCATCTCTCTGCCGCTCTGCCTCCCGCACACACACACACACACACACTGCCACTCACGTCACTTTTTTAAAATCCCCTACAGCGCGAAACATGAGTCCCGCAAACGCGGCGCCGAAGAGCTTGTTGTATGTAATCGTAGGACAAATGGCTCCTTAGTTTCAAATGGTTTGGGTACAAGGTGATCGCTTTGAAAATAAAGGCGTTTGTCTAGGTTAGAAGCTCATTTGAAACATTGCCACGGCTCATTTAAGAAAATGACAGCTCCGAAGAGACGCCGCTCTAACCTCGAGTGTTTTAGCCTGTTGCCTTTACTTTTCGCAAACCTTGTGAGCGCGCGAACCCAAACGCTGTGACCTCGCGCCAAATGTTTTTATTGGTTTATTAAGTACAAACAGGCGAGTTATGAAAAATTGAGTGTGAGGGATAATTTGTTCACTTAACACAAAAAGATGAGGAATGAGATGGCTAACTGTAGTAGCGTATAGTCCACTGTCTATAATAGCCTAATTTAGATATCACTTTTTTTTTTAACCGACTACCGACAACTTTGACCGGTTAACGTTGATACGGTCAACCACCGGTCAAACGGTCATCGGTTAACATCCCTAATGGAAATACACCAGCAATACCAAATTTTGCTATTTTTTTTTTCATATTCTCTTTGTTGATAACAAAACAGCACAAAAACTGGATGGAAATTTGGCTATTGTCAAGATTTCACAAAGATTAAGCAGAAAAACAGACCTTATATAGGCAAATCTGAACAAGCAAACCAGTCACAGGTGAAATTAACCAGCGCATAGAGTTCTTATAAAGGATTCTGGGAAATGTAGTTTGTGGAGAAGCTCAAGAGTAGGAAAAGTGGCCTCTGATGGAGATAGGGCAACTAATAGGTTTATCATTGGGCCACCCTAAGGGCCAGTTTTACTAAACAGGGCAAATTAGCACGAGAACGTAATCTCAAAACAGTGGCGATGGAAGGAAAAATTTCTGCTGGAAATTTCTGATTTACTAACAATGCACAAAATAATGCAACATCTAATTTACATATCGATCAACGCAATGTACCAAGAGCATAGTCACAAATAAAGAATAAACAAATAAAGAAGCCACAGTATGTTAAAAAGAACCAGAGGCCAAAAAATGAAGGTTTGCTAGAAGTTTTGATAGACATGGTATTGCATGACTCCTAGTTGAGGGTTCTAAGTCGTCTTTTATTTCCTGAAGCAAATTAAAACTAATATGGCTTGGCAACTGATTTGTTCTGATAATGTGTTCTTCCGGCATTCCAAATAAAATAATACATGTGGAAAAAATCCTCTCCCTTGCACACGCTCTCTGTTCTCTGCGGTGCCTCCTCCTAGCAACTATATGGCAGACATTTCAAGTGCAAAATAGTTTAAGACATGCTTTTTTTGCGTTAAATAATGGCACAAATGCCAGTAATTTGACGAGCACGAATGTTAGTAAAACACAATGCGCGATTCAATTGAATACTCTCCTCCCATAAATTTTGCGTCTGAAAGGGAGACTCATACAAATGCATATTCAGTAAGGTCAGGCGCAAAAATAACTGTGTCCACACCTTTTAACACCAAAAGACAGTTTGCGCTAGCGCAAGCTGTTAATAAAACTGTCCCCAAATGTCCAAATATGATCAAACAAAGGGTCTAAACCATAGTAGCAGTATTGCCATGGTATACTGCCTGGACATAATACATTGTTTGAGACGCCCGCATCAGATTTATAACAGTTTCTCAGTTTCTCCTCGTGTGATTTGAATTTATCACACAAGCTGTATGACATTAACCTAATTAATTACTACTGGAAAATTTACCCAAATTGCTGGTTTAAAACCAAAGAGCTTACAGCAGCTGCTCTGAAGTCTTTGATGTATTCAGCTATTGTGAAACTGAAACTTACAAACAGGTCACATACGCCCGAATTAAGCCAACAGATGCAAATTTGAATTCCAATAAAGTTTCAATCCTCTAAAATTTGTTTTTCTTTTTCACAGCAGACACCCTGAAGAACTCTCTGTTCGTGTAATCAAACTGATATCTGATAAAAGCACATGAAAGCGAACAGCCTGAGGATGATGCAGATAATTGCAAAAACACAGTTTCAACATTAGCAGAGATTCCACCTCAGATAAACTAGCTCACAATGACTAGACTGTTGCAGTAAAGTTTACCTTGCACAAAAACACATGAGTCATTTACAGTAACAGAAGCAATAAGTGTATGAGAAGAACCTCTGACTCACTGGCATCAAAATAGCCCTTTACTACAGGAGCAACTTACACTGCTATAAAATCTTTTGTAACATTTCCAATGTCTTGACTACCACTTTCAACATTTTTATTCATCTTATTCATCATATTACTAAACAAAAGTATTCATTTTTTCTGCATTTTCTTTGTCTCATCTGAAATCAGACTTAATCTTTGTCCAGGAAGCGTCAATCCTCAATGGTCTTAATCTTACCGCTATAAATAGTACTTTCTTTGTGACCAGTAGATGAAAGAATGTTGCTTACCACGACCAAGTCCTAAAATGTCAAATGTGATCATTTCCACCACAAATGCCAGTTACAACTCAGACACAAACACAGACAGTGATATACAACAAACCATTACCATACTGGTAATTAGACAGTTTTTGGAGATTATCTGCTTTTTTTTTCCTTTTTGTATTTACATTTTCCTATTTAACTCTAACTGAAAGTTAATATTTAGAAATTATTAATAATTAAAAAAAAACAAATGGAATCTTTAGCAAATCTCAAAATGAATATGCTAAGATAACTCTTTATTGGATTTGAAATATTGATTTTCTTAAAGGTGACATATGAAAATGTGAGTTTTTCCGTGTTTAAGGTGTTATAATCAGGTCCTCAGTGCATCTACCAACTCAGAAAATGTTAAAAGGGACATACCAGTATCTTTGTTTTGTAAGCCTTTTTCTGCAAGTATGTAAAAAAACAAGCATGTCAGATTTTACTCCCCCGTGACATAGAAAGGGGATCTCATTATAATATTACCGCCCCTTAATCTGCACGTTTCCACCCACGGTGGCAACATTTTGTTTTTGTGACAATGGTGTACCAGTTCTAATAGCATGGCGAAAGTTTGAGCAAAGCATGCTAACTGTTCTGTCATTGGCTGCACTATTTATAGTCCCAGCCTCAGAGACAAGACAGCAATGGATTTATTGATTTATTTACTATATATTATGCTGCTGCCACACAGATTTAACATAAACATGTGATTTCTTTCCCAGCTGTTTACCTTCACAGACATAACCGACTGTTTTTGTAGCTCCTGTGTGTTTTAAACATAAACTTGTGTGCATTTGATCATTTAAGCGCAATAAGACATGAAAGAGAACTTAGTTTACAACTCACATGCTGTGTGACAGCTGCTTTCTGTGCGTGTGCTTCAGATGTGTGCGCTCAGAAATCCATATATCAGAAGTTTAAACAGATAAGACTTTAAAACGCATGATTTCAGCACGATAGACAAGATAATCAAACCTAACAGATGTGTTCTGGCAGAGTATCTGACGTACGAGCTGTAAAGGCACAGTTGTATTCTTGAAAAGGGGCGTGGAGCAACAGCTAGTTTGCATTTAAAGAGACATGCACGAGAACAAGCGTGTTTCTGCTTTTATTAAAAATAGGCATTTTCAAAATGATCAGTGGGGTGTTTTGAGATGAAACGTCACACATTCTGGGAACACATAAGACTTGTATTACATATTGTAAAAAGGGGCATGAAAGGTCTTCTTTAAATTTTTTAATCAGAAAAAAATATTTTAATACCTCCCAATTATCAGGAAATGTATTATCAGTTTGTTTTTTATGCCAGAATTTGGTGCAAATGTGTCCTGGATGGACATAGTGTATTTAAAGAACCATGAAACATAAACAAATATCAAAACTTCAATTCAATTACTAAAACAATTCCAATAACAGTCATAGCACCCAGAACCCAGAGGCTGACCGTAGTACCGGATCGCTGCCATAACAACTCTAAAACTTCTTCTGTGGGACTCTTTTTGTGACACAACATCAGAGCTAAATGCTGTGGTTACAGTGATATGGTTTCAGCAACAATGGTTTAACTCTACAACCACAGCATCCTTTCGACCATTCCACTCGAATGCAAGTCATCAGATCTCAACTGCAAACTACATCTAAGGCTGGTTTTCGTGGGCCAGCTCACATGCATCAACTCTCACAAAGGAACAGAAAAGACCTACGACAGAGCAAGACAGGATACGAAGAGTGTCAGACAGAGGAAGAGCATAAACAATGACAGAAAAGCACAAGGGAGAGTCAGAAGAGGAAGAGGGGGATGAGAGGAAATGACGTGATGCAACTCACAAAGATATCAAACGTTGGGGGAGGGGGGAGGGTGGACAAGGCCCACAAAGAAAACAAAAGTCAGTACACATAAGAATAGTTTAACTTCTAGAAAAAAAAGAGGGGGAAACAGACAGGAAAAAGAGAAAATTGGAAAACCAAAGATGGTGACGCAAAATAAGACAATCAGCAATTCATGAACAAACACATTTATGTTGGCAAACAAAGTATCTTTATTGCAGGTAAACAAAGTATCTTTATTGAGAAAAACTAAAAAACTATTGATGAGGGAACTCAAAAGTCTTACTGCATCAAGTTAGTTTTCTCAACTATTTGTCAAAACATCTTTGTTTTTTTAAGGAAGTACAAACTGACAAGTGAAGAACTGCAGCCATGCATTTCTTGTCAATATATTCAAAAAGAAATGTAAATAATTAGTAAAAGTAACATAATTAAATTTATAAAACATTACAATTATAAAGCTCATCAATATTTTGCAATACAATATTATATAAATATATTTTAAAATAAAGTTAAACAATTTATTATAATTATAAACGGTATTAATATTTTATTATATATTTACACCATTTTGATTGATTAACAGTTGCGTGCAAAATTATATTTATTTAGTATATGTATATTATTGTTTTTGAATACAAGTATTTATTTATAAAATATAAAAATACTGTAATTTATAACACATTATAGTCACAATCCACAATACATAAAAAATAAAATAGTTTTTTGTTTTATAAGGAAAATTAAAGTATTTCAGCACAGCATTAGTATCAATATATTAAATGAAAAATTATTTTATTTTTAAATTTTATAATTTAATTTTATAAAATTATAATTATAATTAAATTATAATTAAATTTTAATTTAATTATAATTTAATTTTAAAAGCAACTTTAAATTTTAAATGGAACTTTCGTTTTTTATTTTAATACACTGGAATTATAGTTTTGTAATAAATAAATTATTTTAAACTATATTTAAACAAGCTATAATAAGCTGCATTGACACATTGTAATAAATGTAATTTAAAATGATTTAAAACGACATGTACATTTGTTTATTTATATTTAATAATGTTTACTTTCTAAATACAAATAATAGATATAGATATATATTATGGTCACTTAACAATTTGTTTTTGCACAATTTGCATTCTTGCGTAACACATTTCACACTACGGCAGCTACAGTACACTAAAAACTAACATAAAATGATCAGCATTCTAGTTTCACCTCTAAAACTCTATTCTAGACAATGCTTTACACAAACACTCAGGATTCGGGGGCGTCTTTATCAGGCCTACCCCTTGTGGTGAAGCTGGAGTCTCTGGATGGGTGATGTTGTTGTCGTCGTTGTGCTGCTCTGTGAGGGATGTATTTCTTCCCTCCTCGTTAGCCATGTCACACCCTCTATCTCCCTGCGTCTGCCCACCCGGCCGTGATAAAGACTGCTAATAAAATCTCCCACTGGAGCGGCGGTCAGTCCACCCCCCCAACCGAGACCCTCTTTATCAAAGCCACTTCACAACAGAGACTGCTTCCCTCTCGACTAAAGAAAGGCGAAAAACGGAAGCGATGTGGGGGTGAGCTGCAGGAAGGAGGAGAAAAAAGCAAAGCGACAGATTAAGTGAGAGAAAGTGTGACAAAGCCCCACCCCTCAACTACACTACAAAAGCAAGTCGATCTAAACTCAAACTCTCCAGTCAACCGTGTTACATTTTATGAGCGTGTGTGTTGCACAGATGCAAGCAGTTGCACTAAGACGCGATACAAAAATCACCATCATCATCTAAACAGAAAGCAAGAAGTATGCCACTGTAACTGAGGACACAGGAAGTTTTAGTATAATACTGGTTTTGTGTCGGTTGCAGTGTATTTTTATGTGACCTAATCCTTTAATAACCATATGACATTTCACCCAGTATACCCACAAGCAAATGAGTAAGAATGAGTTGCAATACAAGAGATAGTGCTGGGCGTTTTGACCAAAAATCTGTATCACAGTTTCACTTAGGATTCTGGTGGTTTCATGTTCATCAGTTTTCCGCTGTGTCTTTATATGAGTCACAACACATGAAAGAGTTGCAGAACCACTGCATTTTAAACACCAAACAAACATGCTACATGTATGATGAGCAGTTTTTGATTGACCCTTTGCAAACAGCTTGACTGACAGGCGATCTGACCAATCATAACACTGAATCTGCCATTCTGTCCGAAAAACAACTCAGAAAGGAGAGTAGATTAATTTTGGTGGACTTGAACTTGAAACATTGTGTGTGTTGACATGTTTCTGCGGTTGAAATAAATACATTCTGATGTTTTTTGTGCTTTAAGTAAAGAAGATGGTCGGTTCACGTGTCGTTGATCTAATAAGGCAATACACTGATCTGCCACAACAGACACAAAATGGTTTTTATGGTTTGAATTTCTTACAAAATGACAACATTTTAAAGTTGAGACCTTGTTTCATATAAGTAACCTGATTTGTCTTGTTTTTTGGCATGTTGTCAGTTTTCCTTTTGCTCTGCGGTATATTTTTTACTTTGTGAGAGCATGATGTGTAGTGCGAGAGGAGCACTGTTTGTCGGACATAGCAACAGTAACTAAGGAGGGCGGGTTTTTGCGAACAGTCAATTTGTATAATTTCAAAACTTAAAGCAAAAACAGAATGGTCTGACTCCCAGATTTTATTATTTAGTGCTGTCAATAAATTTAAAAGTGCACATTTTTCGCAATTAATACCCTCTAACATTAATTTAAATATATTTTTATATTGCAATCATTTCACATTCAATCTTCAAATGAATGTAGAAACAACATAAAGACAGAATTTTTTTTATTATTTGTTTTTTAAAATTAGTAAAGGTGAGTATCACTGATACCAATATTACTGATATCTCTAAGAAATTGTTCTTTTTTCCTAATATTTAACATTTAAAGGAGAAGTCCACTTCCAGAACAAAAATTTACAGATAATGTACTCACCCCCTTGTCA
Organism: Labeo rohita; assembly: GCF_022985175.1. Classification (NCBI taxonomy): domain Eukaryota; kingdom Metazoa; phylum Chordata; class Actinopteri; order Cypriniformes; family Cyprinidae; genus Labeo; species Labeo rohita. The sequence continues at coordinate 20,083,761 of NC_066869.1, forward strand.
TCCAAGATGTGACTGATATGGTGCCCCGATTTTGAACTTCCAAAATGCAGTTTAAATGCAGCTTCAAATGATCCCAAATGTGGTTGTAAACGATCCCAGCCGAGGCAGAAGCGTAACCACCTCAGTCATGGTATTGAGGGTGGAGAGAGCACTGGTTATTCACTCCCCCCCACCTTCAATCCCTGCCAGACCTGGTACTCAAACCCACAACTTTTCAATTGCAAGCCCAACGCCCTAACCATTATAACACAGCTGCCCCTCAAAATCATCCTACATTGCAGAAGTACTGCAGAAGTACTGACCCAGTCTTTGCAAAATTAACATGCAAAGATCATCAAACACCCTTAACAAAAAAGGTAAAACAGTGATATAGGACGATTTTGAAGTTGAGGGAGAACATGAAATGGGATTTTTTCGACATACCCCAACTGTCATGAACCGGAAAAAAAACAGTTTAGGCAGAGTAAGACAAGACGAGTGTTTGACATTAAAAAGTATTTAAATTGTATTATTTTTATGAAAATAACCGAACATTTCACTGGATTAAAAAAAACAAACATCTTCCTCGGCTGGGATTGTTTACAACCGCATTTGGGATTTCTGAAGAAAGAAAGACATTAACATCTTGGATGATAAGGGGTGAGTACATTATCTGTCAATTTTTGTCCTGGAAGTGGAATTCTCCTTTAACAATTCTCTAACCATTAGTCAGAAGTGCATGCAGTTAACAGGGATCTCCTCTCAGTTCGGGATGATGTCCATGTGGCTTAGCTGGTATATACCGGTATGCTGTTTTTTAAATGTATACCATGTACATTATTCAAACTGGTTTACCATTTGAACTGGTATATCGCCCAGCACGATGAGAGAAAAAAAATATGAAAAGAGGAAAGTAGAAAGACCAAAAAAATGAGAGCTAGTATAAGTGTTATGAAAAGGTGCAAGAAAGAAGATAATGAATAAATATAAGGTCACTTTTACAGCATAGGCAGTTCAGTAAATGTGAAATAACACAGTTTAGGGCTTTTTACACAACGTCATTGTTGTAACTCTGCTTTTAACTGCTTTTTACCTGGGGTTATAAAGCAACGCCACATTGTGGTGTCAAAGGTGTACAGTATGAAATTATGCAATGTTAGAATGTTATGGCTAGATACTTAGCAACCAACAACCAGTCGTATGCTTTATATTCACATACTTAAAAACAAATCATAGCATACAGTATGCATGATTTGGGGTAATTATTATTATCCACAATTCCTAAATTCAGTGTACGACAGTTCTCAGAGGACTACCACAGCAGGAATACTAGCTAATTCCTGTCCCCTGACATTCACAAGCTTTTAAGAAAGATGAAGTGCTCCGGTGTATAAGAAGAGTAGAGATTTGCTAGGAAAAGAAATCCCCAGGGCTGAATGCAGGTTGTACTGCCATGCTTAAACACCAGGGGGCGTTTGCTGTTTGAATAGAATTGTTAAACGAAATAAGATTAAAAGCGTCTGTTTGATATCATTTTGCAGGAGAGGCCTTCATTGACGTTATTTTGGAAGACTGTTGCTGTAATAATAACAGCAGACTCTGTAAAAGACAGAATGCAGATGCATACGGAGTCTGAAGAAATATGTTAAAGATAGATAAATAATGAGAAATATAAAGGTATAAAAAAATTAGCAAGGGGTAAAATATCAGATTCAACCCAGTTTCGCTTTAAATCTGGTCCCAGATGTAATTTCGCCACTTTTAAACATGAAATTAAATGCGTCTTCAAAGCGTGTCTAAAAGCCCTGGGTTTAACAAAGATTTAACGGCATGATGCAGCCAACAAAAAATAGCCTGGATCTCTGTATGTGTGAGGCGGGGAGGTTGTTTAGGGTGTGTACACATCATTTCTGACTTGTTTAAAATCCCTAAACAAGCTTCCAAAACTAACACACACTAAATCATTAATAGAAACATGCCTATCCTGTTTGCGAACTCTGTTATACAAATACTTATACTCACCATACACCATACATTTGACAGATGCTTTCATCCAAAATAACTTAATGTGTACAAAAAATGTACATATTTATCAGAATTTAACCCATGATCTTGAGAGATGCTTAATGCCTTATAATCAACAAAGCTGTCTCCACCAGTATACACTTAAGCTACTGTCTGAGCGTCAGGTGATGTTTCTTCACCACTTTTTCTCATAAGAAAGCACATAAGTGTCATGAATAAACATTTATGATAATGGGGGACAGGGATAAAACTGTGCTTCTCTGAACAGCACTTGAAGAAAGTCGCCAAGACAACCCTAATATGAGCTCTTGTGCTGGTCGGCCCAACCTATAACCGAGCAGTGCTCATTGTCAGGTCACGCTTACTCAAACACACACACACACACACACACACACACATACAGAGGGAGCTCTATTCAGCTGCTGTGGCTCGTGAGAATGCCAGCAATCCTGAGCTCAGTCAAAGCCCTGAGGCCAAATGACTGTCCTTCCTTCTGTTTCGTTCTCCCTCTCTGCCCAGTCATGAGCTCTGGATTTTTTACCCTCATTTCACCATTTTGAAAAACTTTTACTAATTAAAGAATCAGTATGCAACAGAGACCGAAACAGAGAGGGGTACGACTGTGACAAATAGAAAGGACAACCAAGAAAATTGAGATAAAAATAAAATGTAATCAAACAGGAAAAAAATATATTTTTTCAAAAAATGTCCTTGTTGATGAGCCTTAACAGCTACTCAAGTAGTCTGTCTTAAAGGGACAGTTCACTCAAAAATGAAAATTCCAAACCTGCAAGACCTTCGTTCATCTTCAGAACACAATTAAGATATTTTGGGAAAATCTGAGTTTTCTGATTCTGCATAGATAGCAATGCAACTGGCTTCAAGGCATCGTTAAAATAGTCCATGTGACATCAGTGGTTCAACCGTAATTTTAAAGAGCAGGTATTTATATGGTATTTTAAAGTGTCCTAATATTGTGTTATTGTCCCCTACAACAGGTTTAAATGCATCTAAGGTCAGAAAACATTTATGCATAATCATTCGTTCGATCATTTCTGAGCGTAAGATCTGTAAACCCCTCCCTTCCATAAGCCTGCTCTGCTCTGATTGGTCAGTTTGCCAAGCTTGTTGTGACTGGTACAAAGAGAAGTACTCCAGCAAGTTGGCGAGCGCTGTCATCGGTGTTTCCAAGTCTGCGGTTGTTTTTGATGCCCACGGGTTGAAGCAACCTCAGTAATGTCATATTTAGCTTCTGGAATGCGAATTCACCAGGGAAACCCCAGCAAAAGACAAGATGAACGTTTGGCATTAAAAAGTACATAAATTGTATTTATTTTTTACTTTTTTACTACCATAGCGGAGTCCATTATATGGAGAAAAATCCTGAAATGTTTTCCTCAAAAAACATAATTTCTTTACAACTGAAGAAAGAAAGTACATTATATGTGAATATTTGTTTTGGAAGTGGACTTCTCCTTTAACGGACCACCCCTCAAAACGTAATTGGGCTAGTTTTGAGTAGCAATTGAGCGGGTTTTGCTGTGAAAACCTGGCAACCCTGGCTACCACTAACAAAACATGCACCAAAACAATAATACAGTGCTCCAAACTATTCTTAAAATGAAGACATAAAAACATTTGAACACTTATGCAAGCGCATCGTGAAGATTGAAAAATATAACGACTCATTAAGTTGGCTGAGTTGACTCTTCCTTCTGAGAGACAATTTCTTTATAATGCATTTTTTTAATTAACAATTTTGCAGATTGTTCACACTGAAGAATAACTACTGTGGAAATATACCACTGATGTCACATGGACTATTTTAATGATCTTCTTACTACCTTTCTAGGTCTTAAATGTGTCAGTTGCATTTTTGTCTGTGGAGGGTCAGAAAGTTAGTGGATTTCATCAAAAATATCTTAAATTGTTTTCCGAAGATGAACGAAGGTCTTAAGAGTTTAGAATGACATGAGGTTGAGTAATTAATGACAGAATTCTCATTTTTGGGTGAACTATTCCTGTAGGATAAAGTTTTTAAAGAGACAGTTCACCCAAAAATACTTGTAAAAAAATGTATTTTGACACATTTAAGACATTTTGATAAAACTGACTTCAATTGCACAGACAAAAAAGTCATACTGGTTTTAACGGCTTAAAACGCAATTGGGCTAGTTTAAGGCTAGTTTTGAGTAGCAATTGAGCGGGTTTTGTTGTGAAAACCTGGCAATCCTGGCTATCACTAACAAAGCATGCATCATGCTCTCGGATTTCATCAAAAATATCTTAAATTGTGTTCTGAAGATGAACAAAGGTCTTAAGGGTTTAGAACGACATGAGGGTGAGTAATTAACAACTAAGAATTTTCATTTTTGAGTGAACTGTCCCTTTAAGACAGACTACTTGAGCAGCTAGAAACTAGAAACTAGAATTAATTACAGAATTCTCATTTTTGGGTGAACTATCCCTTTATTTGGAATGAAATCCAATTTTCTAAATGCATGTTATTGATATGTGCGCATGTGTCACTTTCACTTGTGTGATTTTTAATCAAAATGATTTCAGACTTATCTCTGGTGACATGCTAGACTTTTGCAATCATCTAGTCTGCCTAAAATCTCTCCTTCCTTTAAAATGACTGCAAGCAGGCATTGAGATGCCTCCATCCAATCAACAATTTAAACAAAATCAAGTCCATGCTTGTTTTTACCATAACACTATTTTTACTCTGAAGTCACATTACGCAAAAAAGATCTGTCACTACATACGTCTCATCACGACTTTAAGGAAGTCCATTAGGCAGGTTGGGAGTTCGCTGACCCTGGCGCCTTTTTTAAGAAACATTTACGTAAGATGCATTCTCACATTCAAAAACAGCAACACAGCGTACAACAATATAGATTTTAAATATTTTTAAAAGTTTACTATTTTGGACTAAAAACGCTTGACCTCAGTGGCTCATCCCAAAAACTTGGTGAGGAAAAGAAAGCTAAAAAAAAAAGTAAAAGAGAAGTTTCCCTTTCAAAGCTTGCGGTTGGGCTCTTTACTACATATACACATAAACACACGACACATCTGGAGCATTCTTGACATTCTCGTGTGGTGAGCGTTAGTGTTTAGTGTCAGATTGATGAATTGTAACTGACGCCCGCAAACACAGGACTGTATCTAGATATATTCAGACTTATGAAGTTTTTAGAGCAAGATCATATTCTGACAGCATACTTTGATAGGTCAGATTGATTATTTTCCAAACTAATGGCTTTTTCATTTGTTAACAACATGATCCAACAGACATTTTGGATATGTGTGTGTGCACGCACATGCGGAGGCAAAGAGTTCCTGAGGAGGTCATTGTGCATTTCGCCATGGGTTTTCAGTGTGTTCATTATGGGTTGAAATGAATAGTGTGTGTGTGAGTGCACTTTGAGTTCAGATGAATGGTTTCATTGTGGCATCAACAGGAAAAAGCCTTCTTAAAATCTCTATTGTACTCACTCGAACTCTCAGACTGAGATATCATTGTGCCGTAGTGGATCACACTCTTAATACTCTTACAACTGTATCTGAACTATCATTTTAAATAACTACATAATGGCTTCATAAACTGATTATATTGCAGTCAGTATATGAGAGTAAAGTTAAGAGCCAGTGACTGCCATTTGAGAGGCTTTTATTTTAGAAAAATAATATGAAGGAAGTGAGAGAAAGTGAAGCGTTCAGGAAGTGGGTGTAAGATCAAGGGCGTCCTGACCACATCGGATCTCCTCGAACTGCAAGGGATAGATCTGAGGGAAGATCAGTCCAGGGTCAGTGGGTGAGAAGTGGCCCAGTTCTGCTGTACACAATTCAGAGGAAAGTTGTTTTTCTGCAGCACCACATACTAAAATTACAAGAATAAGAAGAAAATTTGCCAAAAAAAATAAAAGAGTTTTCCTAAAACTATTTCCAATACCTACTGGAAAAACAGTATAGGTATAGTTGACAATATGTAATAATATAGATGATTGTTTAGTATATTCTTAAAAGGATAGTTCACCCAAAAATGTACATTCTGTCATTAATTACTCACCGTTATGTTGTTCCAAAGTACAACCTTAGTACATCTTGACTTTAGTACATCTTCAGAACACAAGATATTTTGGTTGAAGAGCGAAAGTTTTCTGACCCTGCATAGACAGCAACGCAACTTACACGTTGAAGGCCCAGAAAGGTAGTAAGGATATCATTAGGGCTGCAACGATTCATTGATTCTATTCGAGTATTCGATTTTAAAAAATCCTCAACTGCATTTTGCCCGTGTCGAGCAATTGGCAAAATACCGGAAGTGGCGCATTCCACATATTAAACCCATTTAAAAATCATAACAAAGCATAATGCTATTAAGAATTCACAAACGCCACGATTCAGTTAAAATAAATACATGTGATGCAGGTTTAATATATGTAGGTTACTTACATGCTTTTTAAACACCATCTCTGCACGTTGTTGTGAGTTTTGGTTTATTATAACATTCATCTGGGAACGCAACATACGCTATTTCATCAGATTTGTAAGGTAAATCATTTATAAACCTACACAAACACAGGAGAATACATCAGTATCTTTCTCAATTATGCTAAAAGTTTAAATCCCTCTCATTTACCCTCATTTCGTCTTGATGTCCGCATATTCAATAAATTACTGTAGCTTTTCTATCATTAGGAAATGGCCAAATATTAAAGATTAAGTGGACATTTAAATTAAATGTTGTTTCATCAATATTAAACAAAGATTAGATCGTGAAGTAAAGTGTAAAAACAATCGCCAGGCCGTTGGTGCCCTCTGCAGGCACTTGATATAACGTGGAATGTACAATAGCTCTATTGTTTATAATACATTATGTATTTTAAAAGTTTTGTTGAATAAAACAACATGATTATTTGCTTTTGATACTTTATTTGAACTAATTATTATTGCCTCATTTTAAGTCATTTTAAACAGGCTATTGTTCACTTAGGTCTATTCTTATTACTACAAAAAAAAAATTATTATAATTATCTGATTTCTCGATTAATCATCAGAATAATCAACAGACTACTTGATTACCAAAATAATCATTAAAATAGTCCAGGTAACATCAGTCACATTCAACCTTCATGTTATGAAGCTTCAAGAATACAACAATTAATATTGTCCCATATTAGTCTTCAATGCATGTTCTTGAAAGTACCAGGATGCAGCTCTCGGATTTCATCAAAAATATCTTAATTTCTGTTCCGAAAATGTACTAAGTTCTTACGGGTTTGGAACGACATGAGGGTGAGTAATTAAAGACAGAAGTCCCATTTTTGGGTGAACTATCCTTGTAGGATCAAGTTTTTAAAGAGATAGTTCACCCAAAAATACTCCTCCTCATGTCGTTTCAAACCTGTATGCATTTTGACAGATTTAAGACATTTTGATGAAACTGGCTTCAATTGCATGGACAAAAAAGGTCATACTGGTTTGAAAGAGTATGAGGAGGAGTCCAGGTTTACAGAAATGGTGAAAACTTGCACCAGGTGTCTCTTATCAACTGTTTTCAGCAGTGTTTCTCACATCGTTTCTTTTGGCTGGGCTCCTATCGCGAGCCAAGATGTGGGCTGACTTGAAGATGATGATGATGGAACTGAGGCGGTTTCTTCTTCACAGCGTGAGTAAATCTTCTATCGCAGGGAGATAGAAGGCTTGGCTCAGTCAACAAATTTCACACTGCAAATATCAGATGTTTGTACCAAGAAAATAAGCATAGAGAGCCTCTTTGAGCAGTCTATATATATATATATATGAAGAGTTCAGATGCAAAACCAGCTAAAAGCCATCTCAGTCAAAAATGAGATAATGATATTGAGTGAATGCTTCTGACACATATTATACGTCCATCAAATACTTTTACTTCAAACTTGCCAAATTTCAGCCTCAGCCCAATCACAAGTACCCGTACTTACATAGAAACCTATACAAAGTAGCCAGAAAGAAATGCTCATTTTAAAGAAATACGTCAGATGAATTTAGCTGGTTTTGCATCTGAACTCTTCATATATAGGTTCGTTAATTGTTAAAGAATTGACTAACCAACAACATTATATATATATATATATATATATATATATATATATGGCAGCACAACTGTTTCCAACATTGATAATTCTAATAATAAATCAGCATATTACAATGATTTCTGAAGGATCATGTGACACTCAAGACTGGAGTAACAGCTGATGAAAATGTAGCTTTGCATCACAGGAATAAATTACATTTTAAAGTATATTAAAATAAATACCATTATTGTATATTGTAATAACATTTTGCAATTTCAGAGTTTTTTCTGTAGTTTTGAACAAATAAATGTGCATATATATATATATATATATGCATGTATTTGTTCAAAACTACAAAATACAACTTTTTTGGACACTATATATATATATATATATATATAAATAAATGTTGTTGGTTAGTTAATTGTTAAAGAATTAATAATAATAATAATAATTATTATTATTATTATTTTTATTATTCAACATTTGCTGGTGTGACAATGTGAAAATGTTTTTGACAGGCATTTCTATTTCCCTTATTCTAGATGTACAACTGCTCTTGGAATTATTAGGGGGGAAAAAAGACAAATGTATAGCATAACATCACAAGTACAACATGTACTTGAACACTTGAATGACTGATGCATATGAACTACTTTATTTCAAAACTTTACTTCTATCTTTTTTACTCAAAAGTTTTAAAGTCTCAGATCTTGGCCACTGCTGATGAATTATTACGACAACTAGATTTTCCCTAATTAATGGACTGAGCTAATTAAAGAGTTTTGTTCCTGTTCTACCACCCTCCTGTGAGACAGTGTCCTGTGACATCACTAATCATGGTCGCTATGGCAGCAGTTGTCCCGGAAACCAGTGTGCAAACACCTGTCTAGGACCACTCCCATGTCTCACATTCACGACTTACAACAAGGTGCATTTAAGCCGCCACAGCTGATCAAATCCATCTGAGAGTATGCGTGTCTGATAAACGTCTAAAAATAACCAGGAAGAGGAATAAAACAGTCATGTTTGAAATGCACTGGATGTTAATAATGTATTTGCATAAAGCACAAGTCTGCCACATGCAAACTGATCCTACTGGTGAATAAAGAACATGATCAGCAAGACAAAGGCCTGTATGTCTGCATTATTGTACTGCAGTGCATCTCTTTTACTATCTGCACTTACCATGTGTGTGTGTGTGTGAATGAGGAAATCAGTCAATTTCTTCCTGGAATGGATTATTTATGGCTGTGGTTTATCACTTTTTTAAAGGTTATCTTAGATTGGATGAATGACGTTATTGTTGAAAGTGCGGTAGCAGCTAGTGTATCTCATATAGAGAGAGCATTACACAGACTAAGTGGCCTGTATAATACTAGATCCACCCAGAGTCAGGGGACTGGGCTGAGACACATTGACCTAGAGAAGTTCTCTCTTTTTCAAAAACACACATTAACACCCACATGTGCACACACACACATGCACATGGTTATGTACACAGGAAGGTGTGTGCACATCCTCCTTTCTAAAGTGACAGACGAAAAAGAAGTGAAGCCCTTCCTCCACATAACATCACTAACAAGCATTTTTAAAAATGTCGCTTCTCGCACTTTTACGTTGAGTCAAAAAGAAAATCTGTGGTCTTGACAGGTAAATTACTTTTATATGAAACAGAAACAGAAAATGACAAATACATAACCAAACTACTGTACTGTACTTCATTACAAAAGGTCTCCTGGGAATGGCAACCACCTAAATGTAAACTTGTTGTTAAATAAAACTCTCTTGCACGCTCTACTGTGAATGAGTGTTTTATGTTTATGAACTGAAGCGTGACTGCAGTTGAAAAAAAATTCTCCTCACATATTAATATGAAAACAAATATTTGCATAAACTGGTTGTGTAACAGTTCCAAAATCTGTAACAGCTTTATTAACGTATAATGATAATTTTGTTGTTTTCAAATATGATCATATGATATGTCTGTGATAACTAGTCTGCATTGTGTAGGTCTAATGTGCTATCATTAAATTCTTTTTGTTTGTAAGCATTAGATCAGCCATAAGCAAATAGACCGGTATCAACAATGGATGTCCTGATGACCTGGGGTGAGTTTTAGGCCAGCTGATGGAATGGTTACTAGCTCTTTTGTGTTAATGCAGTTTTGTCACTACAGCTTAAATTCATTGATCATTTGCTGATTGTGACTTGCATGTGCTTTGTCTGTCATCATGTACTGAATATTGCTGTTGCGCATTCTCATTTAAATATCTCGAAGTACTGGTATCTTGCTGGCTAAAATGTGAGAATGAGAAAAAAATTTATAATATATATAAAAAAAATATAAAAAAATATAGATATAGATATAGAATATAGATAAAAATAGTCTTTTAAGCTTATCAAGGCTGCATTTATTTGTTCAAAAATACAGAAAAAAATAAAATTGCAAAATGTTATTACAATATACAATAATAGTTTTTATTTTAATATACTTTAAAATATAATTTATTCCTGTGATGCAAAGATGAATTTTCATCAGCTGTTACTCCAGCCTTAAGTGTCACATGATCCTTCAGAAATCAATCTAAGATGCTGATTTATTATTAGAATTATCAACGCTGGAAACAGTTGTGCTGCCAAATACTTTTTTGAAACCTGTGATTCTTTTTTTCAGGATTCTTTGATGAATAGCAAGTTAAAAAGAACCGTATTTATTCAAAATATAAATCTTTTCTAACAATGTAAATCTATGCTATTACTTTTTATTCATTTAACACATTTTTGGTGAATAAAAGTATTAATTTCTTTCAGAAAAAGAAAGAATAAAAATATAAAAATGTGTGCCCCCACACTTTTAAACAGTAGTGTATATTGTTAGAAAATCTTTCTATTTTATATAAATGCTGTTCTTTTTTAACCATTTATTGATCAAATAATCCTGAAAAAAAGTATCATAGGTTCCAAAAAAATATTAAGCAGCGCAACTGTTTTCAACATTGATCATTCTAATAATAAATCAGCATATTAGAATGATTTCTGAAGGATCATGTGACACTTAAGACTGGAGTAACAGCTGACGAAAAATCAGCTTTGCATCACATGAATAATTATATTTTACAGTAAATTAAAATAAAAACCACTATTTTATATTGTAATAACATTTTGCAATATTACGTTTTTTTTCTATATTTTTGATCAAATAAGAGCATCCTTTAAAAGCATTTCTTTAAAAGTCTTGAAAACGGTCATTTTCTGCCACCAGATAAGCTCCGCCCACAATAACGCCATTACCGTTTGCAAACACCTAATTTGTCTATTTAAAAAAGTAGGTAAACAACTCACACACTTAAATAAAACCACTTTATGTCAAAATAAGACTTAAAATAGCATGAAAACATGATCTGTGGGAGCTTAATGAATTTGAAAGTAAATCACGTCTGTGAAAAATATTTACTGAGCTTTGATGACTGATGATCCAAAAAATTCAAAAACAGTTAAAGGTTAACTGTTAAACAGAATAGCTGAACATAAATTCACAATTAAAATATATTGTTTAAATTGTTACTGCCTTGAGTTATTATTTTGGAATGATATGACTTTGCCTCCTAATTTTAGAACAGCACTGATATACCAACCACTACTTAATTCGCTCCATTTACTTCCAACCATAAACAAAAACACGAGTGACACAATCATCCCTGCATTAACAGAATGACTACAAAGATGATCTTCTGTCAGAGACACAAAACCGGGAAGCCCCCCTAAATTCAGGCTCAAATTCAGCTTATTCTCTCAGAGCAATCCGATCTCCAAAGAATCCTAAATTGAGCCTGGAAATCTAAGAGAGCCGGGGGAGTGACGGAGAGCTGACCGGTATGATAAAGGGAGAGACAGACCGAGAGGGGAATTTTGGAGTGAAGGAGGGGGAGAAGCAGAGCAGCTGGTGTTTCACAAAGAGGAAGGGGGGAAGAGCGAGAGATAGAAGCGGAGAGAAAGATTACAACCGCTACTACACCCTGTGGATCAGTTTACAACACCCTAACTGTTGCATGCTCTTGCAGACAAAGAGCAACAGGGCAGTGTGGATGGGAGGGGAGGATGTGTCTTTCTGCAGAGTATGCTAGCTTTCACAGCATTAAATATTCATCGCTTTGGGATGTATTAACAGGATGGCTTCCAAATAAATGATTTCACAGAGCGAGTCAAATTGAAATTCCTGCATGCAGGAAACGGTGGTTTTTAAGTGCTTTATGGAAATCAGAGATTAGCATACTAAGAGAACATTAATTTAACACACACATATATATAGATGACAAAGTCTGATAGTGCACATTAGTGACATTTCTTCCTGAATAACGAATTAAGCAGTTACACCGCAATTAGATCAAGAGAAGGAAAGAGAAATGTCATTCATGTCGTTTACTACATAATTGAGTACTTTACATCAAGATCAATGTATGAAAAACTAGCCCAAAGCACTGAAATAATGGAACCGTGGTTTTAGTAATGGAACAGTTATGCAAGCTGCTCTAATGCTACAGAACGCTGGATAATGAGCAGAACTCATCAGGGCAGCAGAACTGATGATGTCACATAGGGGAGGAGCTGGAACGGAAACAAGGCTATGGAACACATGGCCAGAGTTTGTCTTTATGAGGTCATGAGAAAATGCAGCTGTTTTACACTTGGGGAAAAAATGGGGAGGGAAGCGATCAGGTTTCTAAACCTCCCGTCGGAGTATTAAGCCAGCTGTTGATTAGCTTAAGAACAGTAATACACTAGTATTGGATTACATGTTATACCTCAGCAACAATTTGGAGGATGGATATTTACAGAAACCAATGGAACGAATACAATCCCAATCCGAGGCTTAAACAATGAGTTAAAGCTGCCCCAGGAGGTCAACACAAACATGACAGAAGCGAATCACCAGGACACACACTAGCAGTGGTCAGTAAATAGGGTGAGGGTGTGGCGGTAGAGCACAACATAAAGTCAATGGTGAATACGATTTGGAGCTGTGGTAACACAATGGCCTCTATTATGCCTGAGCATCAGTCTCATGCCCTCCTGATCCCCTCCAAAAACTGCACCATCAGCCAAACACACCACAGCCAATCAGAGCTCAGCAATAACTTTCCTGGCCAACAGAAAAGCAGACAAGGCTCATCTTTGAGCATCCTCACCAAATCAAATCCAAATGTTAGCTATACTTAAAGGGGTAGTTCACCAAAAAATGAAAATTCTGTTATTGATTACTCACCCTCATGTCGTTCCAAACCCGCAAGATCTTTGTTCATATTCAGAACACAAATTAAGATAGACAGCAAGAAATTGTTGAATAAAGTTGTTATTCTTTTTGTCTTCGCATACAAAGTATTCTTGTAGACTTTGAACCACTGATGTCACATGGACTATTATAACATTGTCCTTACAAGGTTTCTGGGCCATAAAACGTTTCAGTTGTGTTGCAGGTCAGAAAGCTCAAAAATCAAAAATATCTTAATACTTTAATCTTAATGTGTTCCGAAGATGAACAAAGGTCTTATGGGTTTGGATCGACATGAGGGTGAGTAATTCATGACAATTTAAAAAACAGAACCAAGCACTCTTAAAAAAAATGTTTTATATTAGCATCTACATTAACATGTACAGGCAGATGCCCTTTTAGTGGCCCGCTATATTGGAATGGTCAAAGCAGGTCTGTGAACACTTGAAAGTAAGTCGACGAGAATGTTATTCGAGAATGGTTTGACTAATCAACTTGAATTCCGTTACGTATTGCCATCATGGTCTGAAGATGATCTGAACCAATTTTGGTAAAAATCAGACAAACCATCTAGGACGAGTTCGAAAAAGTAAGTTTTTTGAACTATTAAAAAATCATTTGACTTGGCATGACCCAAGGATTAAGATGAAAATTTTTGTTCTAGACCTTATGGTTCAAACATTATTAGCATAAACATGAGTGAAACTTTGGACAAGTGGTGGCGCTAGAGAGTTTGAGTTAAAGACACCAAATTTGCCGTGGTTAATGTTGAGACTGTCCTATATGAGCGTGCCAAATTACACAACTTTCCAACGAGTGGTTCTATGGGCTGCCATAGACTCAAGAGCAGAAGAAATGGAAGGGAAAGAATAATAGGAACGCCAACGGATACAATAATAAATTTAATGACATTAGGGTTAAAAAAAAAATTAATTTTCCATTTCTGGGTGAACTACTCTTCAACCAGGAGTGTCCATCTGCACTAAAACGTTGTTCTTTGACACAAAATGAAGCCAATGTAGACCGCAAGGGCTGGGCGATAAAACAATAATGATAATTACCACAATATAATTTTCTTCAATAAAACGAAAACAGGTATCACAAATCTGTTGCATGTCACCATGGACTACATTTCCCATCATCCATTGCGCTGATTACACACACAGATGTAGCCAATCACACACACTATTTAACACCCACCCAGATCCTTCTCAGATTGCTGAGTATTGTACCACGTTTAGCACTCTTCTAGTGTTAGCTGTTTTATGGAGCCATTTCCAAGTTTCCTGAGTCTAGTTAGTCTTGTTTTGTAGTCTAGTTCTCTGTTCACCCCTCGTTTGGACTATTGACTGTCTGTTTGGATTTCCGATTTGTCTCGCCCTTTGGATTACAATCGCCGTCAATCGACCCTCACCTGTCCCTGGATTACTCGTGTCTTGCCCTGTTTGTATCTGTTTGCTGGTGTCGACCCTGCCTGTATATGACCATGTCTCAGTCTCAGTTCAATAAAAGCTTGCACTTGGATCCGCCTGCTTTACGTCTCGTTCCCTCCGTAACAACAGTTGAAAAATGTTTGATATAATTATAAATAAGACTAAACAGTGCTGTGAGATCCAGTGTGAAGCACAAAAAACCCAGTGATTTAAACTAGTTTAAAACTATCATTCATTAAAACATGCAGAAACTAAGAAACAAATTTTACATTAAGACATTTTGTTAAGGAAAAATTACTGGGAATGTGTAAAGTATTCAAAAACATGAAGTATTTGTCATGTTCTGACCAGTAGTTTAAAACCACAATTAATGATCTAGTTTCTACAAGTTTGACTCTGGAGCAAAAATCTGCCTTTAAGCTTAAAGGAAATAATGATTTGAAGTTTATCATGATAATTATCAAAATTAACTGATATGAAAAATTTTATTATGATAATTGTTTTGGCCATACTGCCCAGCCCTAGTAGAGTGTTTATCTAATTCTATGAACCCACATACAAGCGCATCGATTTGCTGATGGTATGTACTGACAGAAACAATACGCAATTGTGTTAGGAGCCAGTAAAGACAGGGCAGGAAACAGGGAACTGGCATACTCTTACAACCCCATTAAGCTGGCCTAATGCATAGAGGGCAGGGAACTTAATAAAACACACAGACACACAACAGGACATCTGAGTTCACAGGGATAAGTCTTTGCAGAACATGCTAGCCTAGCACATAACATTAAGTTCTGTCAGCTCCATCTGTGAACTAGTAATCTAGTGAGCAAATTAAGTGTTAGATTATGTCAGCGAGGAGGTTGTGAGATGCATCTGTGTACAGAATCTCCTGCTGGGAGGATAAGAACGATAAGATCATTGCATCTACAAATTTGAAACTTGACAGAGCTCTAAACAAACCAAAAATATTACGCTCATTATGTTAACCAGCTGTTGTCATTTATTCGCTGACACAATCACATTCTTGATGACTGTTCCTGCTTAGTCATCCTATGTGTGGACACAAGTGTGTGCATGAGGGTATCTCCACATTGTTAGTTGGAATCGTGTAGGAGAGACACTTCATGTGAATTTGTGTATGACTACCACTTTGTTGGTGTTTTCCATGCTGCCAGCAAGTATCTGGTCCCTTCTGACAACAAACACTCATATTCAACAATATCATCTTGTATACCTAATATACAGAAATGTGAAAACATTGGTGGCCAGTATAATTTGGTCAGTTTAAGCAGATTATTCAAATAACCAAATCAGAGGATTAATTAAATTGTTCTCCCTTGTGTCAATTTCAAAATCTACCAAATTGTCAATAGTTTTTCTTTGAAATTAACTAAAACTGAACATCATTTACTCAGCCTCATCTTGTTATAAACCTGTATGACTTTTATATTCTGAGAAATGTCTCAGTGTTTTGTCCTTACATTTGAAGTCAATGATGCCTAAAAGTGTTACCAAAATTCTTTTCTCTCCCACAGAAGACAGTAATTCATATGCGAGTGACCCTGGACCACAAAACCAGTCATAAGGGTTGATATTTTGAAACTGAGATTTAACACATCAGCTGAAACCTGTATGAATAAACTTTCCATTAATGTGTGGTTTGTTAGGATGGTACTATATTTGGTCAAGATACAACTATTTGAAGATCTGGAATCTGAGGGTGCAAAAGAAAAAAAAAAGAAAATACTAAGAAAATCACCTTTAAAGTTGTTCAAATGAAGTTCTTAGCAATGCATATTACTAATTAAAAATTAAGTTTTGATATATTTATGGTAGAAAATGTACAAAATATCTTAATAGAACATGATCTTTACTTAATATTCTACTGATTTTTGACATAAAATAATAATTTTGACCCATACAATGTATT
The DNA here is from genome assembly GCF_022985175.1 of Labeo rohita. Taxonomy (NCBI): domain Eukaryota; kingdom Metazoa; phylum Chordata; class Actinopteri; order Cypriniformes; family Cyprinidae; genus Labeo; species Labeo rohita. The sequence goes on from NC_066869.1 coordinate 20,100,465, forward strand.
GTTGGCTATTGCTATAAATATGCCATGCTACCATGACTGGTTTTGTGGTCTAGAGTCACATATAGGTTTTTAATAATATGATTAAACGGTGACAGAATTTTCATTTTGGGGTGAACTATCCTCTTAAAGATGAATGTAAAAACTAAATAAAAATGTAAAATAATTGAAAAACATTATTTTTAACTTCACTTTTAACTGGTGAAGTTGGTTATCCAAATTAAAAAAAAAAGACCAAATAAGTAAATCCATCAGCCTGACTGATATGTTGACTATAACTAGTCCAGTTAATGGTGCTACACATTACTCTTGTAAAGCTTTTTGTTATACATGTGTTTTAAACGGCTTTTGACATTCTCCCAAATAATCTGGTCAACGTATGTGCCTATGTTAAATAACACATGCAGCCTTAAACTTAATTGACAACAAATACACAGACACATAAACCTGTTCTTTAAACACGTTCCAGAAGTCATAAAATTGTATAGAAGGCCTAAACTTATGTTTCACTTCAGTGAGATTTCACACGAACAATTTTCTGGCAAACCACCATGATGGGTGTTGGAGAAAACATAAATATTGGTGTTTAACACAGAGCAGGTCTAAAACAACTCAAGCTACAAAGCTCAACAGGGCTTCCAGACGAATCACAGTACATTTAGTGTACAACCCAAACACTTTGGCTGTGTTTAGCCAGCAAAAATGTCCCTTTACACCATAATGGAAGAGAAATGACCCCTCAGAATGAAGGGTGGATGAGGGACTTCATCACTTTAGAGATCAACTCCATTCAGATGGACTTGTTAAGTAAAAGTGAATGCATCTGTTGGGTCTTAAAAAGCCATTCTATTGTCCGTCTCCCAAATCCATGGGGATTATTTTAGTATAATAAAACACGTGGAAGGTTTTAGGTAGCAACTTACTTGGATGGAGTCATTTGCCATTGTTGTATCTGGATTGTCGTTTGTGTCAGGACACCCAAATTGTCGATCCCCCTCTTCCTAGATTCTCAGTGCTCGTCGACAAAGAGATCCTATTCTTATGTCAGCTCTCAGTGCAACAGTTTAAGCTCCAGCAGCGCTTTAACAGCTTATTAAAACTCTGTGCATGCAACGTTAATAAATGCTGTTGCATCACTGTCAGACCAGATGCGGGTTGTCATCTGGACATAACCGAAGCTATTATGCGCTTTCCTTCTATTCAGAATAAAACAGCTGCATGTAAAACATGACATAAAAGCATTAGCTATATAAATGAAAACGTCCATTCAAACTATCCTCTGACATATCGACAGACCAGTGGAAAGTCGCGTGTATTTTTCCATGATAGCGTCCTGAAATAGTTCTTGTGGTGGAGCTCGATAGAGCTGCATACATGTACCGCACTGGGCAGGGTAACTGGTCAAAAGAGTTCAGTTTTTCTTCTCAGTTCATCACCAGAAAACACGAACGCGTATATTCAGTTCAAGCGCTGCCTCATCATCAACGAGGCCCGAGCTCACATTCACAGCCGGTGAATAATACAAGAATCCGGTCCTCTGTAAAAGATACTGTCGCCGCTCGCCTCTGTGTGACTCGCGCCAGTGATGATTGCTCGCGCGGGAGGGTCGTTTACTATCCCCGGGCGCGAGCATTGTGGACGCAGCCAGTATGCCGGTTGCGCGCTCCTGCGAGTCACGTGACTTCGCATTGTGTCCACAAGCAAATGAATTTGGTTTCATCACTCTCTCGTGGCAAGCAGCATTTCAAACTGTTGATTCACACTGCAAAATATGTTTAAAGGTCACGGTGTTTAACAAATTTGTGTTTTAAAATGAATCTCATTTAACACAAAATGTATTACAAACTAAGATTAGTATTGTTAACATCTTAAATATGATACTTACTACTCTCATTGTCTGCAACTGTCTTTACTTTCTCTTAAAGGAGAAGTACACTTTCAAAACAAAGATTCACATATAATGTACTCACTCCTTTGTCATTTAAGATGTTCATGTCTTTCTTTCTTTAGTCGTAAAGAAATTATGTTTTTTGAGGAAAACATATCTGCATTTTTCTCCATATAATGGACTGCTATGGTGCCCCGAGTTTGAACTTTTAAAATGCAGTTTAAATGCGGCTTCAAACGATGCCAAATACGGTTGTAAACGTTCCCAGCCAAGGAAGGAGGGTCTTATCTAGCGAAACGTTCGGTTATTTTCATTAAAAAAAAATAGAATTTAAATACTTTTTAATCTCAATACTTGCCTTTCACTCCCTGAACTCTGTGTATTCTGACTCAAGGGTATGCTGAAAAACTCCAATTGTATTTTCTCCCTCAACTTCACAAATCATTTCAAAATCATCCCACATCGCTGCAAAAGTTCCAACTCAATCTTTGCAAAGTGAACATGCAAAGAAGATCAAACATCCTTAACAAAAATGGTAAAACAGCAATATAGGACGATTTTGAAGTTGAGGGAGAACATGAGATGGGAGTTTTTTGACATACCCTAACTGTCATGAACCGGAACAAAAACATTCCAGGCAGAGTAAGACAAGACAAGCGTTTGACATTAAAAATATATAAATTGTATAATTTTTATTAAAATAACCAATCGTTACGCTGGATAAGACCCTTCTTCGTTTACTCCACAGTGTCATCCAAGATGTTAATGTCTTTCTTTTTTTCAGTTGAAAAGAAATTAAGGCTTTTGAGGAAAACATTCTAGGATTTTTCTCCATAATAGTAGATTTCAATGGGAGTTTCAATGCAGCTTCAAATGGCTCTACACGATCCCAGCTGAGGAATAAGGGTCTTATCCACGGGACGATCTGTCATTTAAAAAAAAATGAAAATGCATATACTATTTAACCGCAAATGCTCATCTCGCACTAGCCTTGCAATGTGCATGTGTGTCTTCACCATCGCGTGATCATGTTGGAAAGGTCACGCATAGTTGGTTCTTTGTGTACTTCGGTTCAAAAAGGTAGGGTAGGGCAAAAAACTCCATCTCATTTTCTCCTCTAACTTCAAAATTGTCAGTAAAGAGCGTGTGACTTTCTTTGCACATTCACTTTGTAAACACTGGGTACGTCACGCACAAATGCTTACGTAATGCATGAGGTTCCGCTAGTGCAAGATGACATTTGTGTTTAAAAAGTATATACATGTTTTATTTTTTTAGAAAATGAGCGGTCGTTTCATTAGATAAGACCCTTAATCCTCAGCCGGGATTGTGTAGAGTGCTTTGAAGCTGTATTAAAACTGCAATTTAGACCTTCAACTTGTTGACTCCCATTGACGTCCACTATGGAGAAAAATCCTGGAATGTTTTGCTCAAAAACCTTAATTTCTTTTTGAAACCTTCATTTTCTCCATGACATTTTGGATGACATAGTGGCGGGCAAATTATCCGGAAATTTTTATTCTGGAAGTGAACTAATCCTTTAAACCTACCAGGCTTCCACTTGACCATTTGTTTTTTGTTCCCTAGTGTTTAAGTGGGCTTTAAAATCGCGAGTTTGTGTGTATAACGTTTTTATGAGACACACTTATAATGTTGCAAGATTGCAAGTATTTTTTTTTACAAAAATGTATTAACACATCATAATCTCTATGCATACTCATCTGTGCACCAATAAAATATTAAAACTTTACGTTTTACTATCACTGGAAATTTTCCTCATAATCTCGGGACCTTCTGGTCTTCTGAAAATGATTGTTTCTGTGCAGAACTTCTCCAATCATTTAGTCCAGAGTAGTGCAAAAGTTGACAAAAAACTAATGATTTACTAATTATTTATAGAATTTAAAACTATTCATATTTGCATATTACTAATAGCATGGTTAAACTATTGAGGTTTTGAGAGACCTGCACCAGCACTACCATGCAAGATTTGATTTTGCACCACTGATTTATAGTACAGAATTAAATATAGGCAAATATCACAATACTATATTTTGAAAAAGCCATGTCTTTTGTTAAAAAATGATGTTCATATCACATACAACCCTGGTATTCAGCTGGCCAATTTTGTAAAGTTGCTCATTCTACTCTGCATTTAAGCATGAAAATGAACTCAAATATAAATTAATTTCATAGTTATCAACAGTTTATATTAGGTTATCAAGACATTTGGGTGTGTGCTTCAAAAATAATAAGTGTTCATTGTGAAATAACTTGTTTTATTTGTGTCCAAAAAAACCATTGTCAACTAAGTTACCCACTAGAAAACCCCCCTCAAAAAGGAATGGTTTGTCCCATTCTCACATCATTTGCACAGTATGATGATATTTCCTCTAGAAGCACATAGATGAAACACTAGAAGTTATGTTCTCTCTCTTTCCTCTAATATTGGTTAAATTTGTTAGCAAACCTGTTAGCAAACCTGTGTCAATGAAAATATATTTCTAAACATACCAAATGCATGGTAGTTCTAGGCTTCCATGTCGAGTATAGGCCCAAAACACTAAAAATGTCAAATGAGTTAGCTGTCATATTTTATGCACATATTCCTACAGATCATCTTTATTTACATAGCACTGTATACAATAAAGATTGTTTCAAAGCAGCTATGCAAGGTCATGTTTGGGTTTTTGGGAAACAGGAAAATCTTTTTCTTTACATTGTCAAATTCTAAATGTACCCCTAATTATAGAATGACCCATGTACATACAGACAACATAGATATACATGTCTGTCCTGAAAACCCTCTGGCTCAGCCTGCTACAGTAGCCACGCCCCAAACTGTGAATGATTGGACAAACATTTTATGGTCCTGAGCCATCCACAGAAGATGAATAATGTTTCATAATATTTAAATAATACTTTATCATATTTAGGCTGTGAAGAGACTGTCAACCAGTATAACAAAAAACATTAATAAAAAAATAAAAAAATAAATTAAAAAAAAAAAACATACCCTACCTTTAACAGGCAAGTATAACTCGGATAGGCCTACCTGTTTTCGTGATTGCAGCAGGATTAGAATAGGAAATACAAATATAGTCATAACGAGTGGCCTTACAGCCCTTGAGGAAATACAAATATGGTCATAACGAGCCTGCCAACGGTTGAGGAAATACAAATATGGTCATAACGAGCCTGCCAACGGTTGAGGAAATACAAATATGGTAGTGGCACTACAACGGACTATATGCTTATAGTAAGTACTTAACTCAGTCTTTAACCGCGACAGTTTGCCACAGTTAACCAATGTTTTTTTTTATTTATTAGGCTAGTCACTGGTGAAATATAATGTACAGATTTATATTAATGGACAAGTTAACAATTAGTCGTCAAAGTCTGTGAAATTGCAGGTATTTGTAGTTCTGCTGTCATGTGTATTACGCTAACTGAAGTGTTTACATGCGATTAACGATTGTGTTGCGACGGTGCAGTTGTCAGTTACTTTAAAATGTATTTTTATATACTTTTTTCTCACAGAGCTTATTATTTCATGCTAGGTTGATTAACTCATAATGGCTAACACAGAGCAAGAGGAGTTGAAGTCTTCACTATGCGAGGAAAATGAAGCGGACCAGTCTCTGACAGAATTAGCAACGAATACACAAGCTTTTGAAGGTAATCAAGAAGAAATTAAAAGTAATTATTTCCAAATCCCAGCACACTGATGCACATAATATTGCTCTTTTTCACAGAAGACGCAATGGCGCCCTCGTTCGATGTTGAGAGGGGTTTCTTAGCTGAAGGTGCAGAAGGCGCAGGAAGTGCTTTGTCCAATCAGGATAAGAGAATGATGGATGAAAAAATCTCTCCGATTGAAAGGCAACTTGAGTACTTGCTGAACAAGGCGGATGAGCTTCAAACACAGCTTTTATGGAGGTACATTTTAGATATTTTTGTCTTTGTTTTAACAAACAAATGCTTTTTGAAAGCATCTACTCTTGTATGTTTTTTTTTAGCCGAGACTGCCTCCAGAATTATGGGTTTGCCCATATTGTCCCAATGTTTTTGCAAACTTGTCAGCCATATTTCACTTACCTGGAGTCCACAGCCAGAAACTCTGACCCCTTCCGTCCACCTCTATCCACATATATACGCTCACAGGTGAGAAACTGATTTATTCTGCACATCTTACACTGCACAACCCACATATTTAATGTGTTTGTATCCCATCACAGCTTTTGCAGTTTTCTCAGCAACTGTGTTCTCGTCTAGAACAGCTGGTATTGCTGTACGCCTCCTTCAGTTTGTTTTTACTGGAGGAATCTGATCCGCTGAGGTACAAACAGATTATAAATCATAGACAGATTTACAAATGAATGTGAGGATTGTAGTCACAAAATACAGAGGGATTTCACATTGGGTTATTTCTATTATTACGATTTTCAATATTGCAGATGTTTTACTATGTATCTTTTTTACAGTATCTCACACTTCTATATTGGCCAGTGTCAAATTGACAGCATGAAGCTGTCAATCTTCCGCTACTGTTGCCCCACCCCCTTTCTTGCCTCAGCCAATACGGGCCTGTACAAACGTATGCGCTGGAATGTGAAGCGAGAAATAGAGGGAGAAGGAGAAGGACAGACATATGATGGTGCAGAGTAGTAAGTGAGGTTCAGTCAGAGAGAATTACATTAACATTTAATCATTTAGCAGACGCTTTTATCTTAAGTGACTTACAACTGAGGATAACAGCAGCAATTAAAACAACAGAAGAGCAACAATATATAAGTCCCAGTTAGTCTAACACTGTAGTGAAGTGTCAAGTTATTATTTTTCATAATAATTAAAAGGAAAACGAGTACATGAAATGAAAAAAAAAAAAAAATAGAGAATACTAGTGTTAGAGGGTTACCTTTTTTATAAATAAAAAGAAAACAAGTAGATAGAATAGATATAGAACAGAGTAGAATTTGAGGGATTCTTCCATTTCTTTATAAAAATGAAAAAAGGAGTTTGCCAATTGTATATATAATTTATTTATTATTCATAATAATAATAATAATGTGTTATTATCAGTTAATAACAGCCTTGCAAAAAGGCCTAATATTACCTAATTTTGGTGCTGCTCAGTTCAAAAACATCAATAAAACTTTAACTTCGCATCATATACAAATTTGTCTTTCTTTTTTCATATTATATATCAGCTATGTATATCAGCTATCTGTGGAAGCCTGTTTCTGCATCTGAGAAAAAAAAAGAAAAATGGTTTATATTATATTTTATCTTATTTTATCTTACAATTATGACTTTTTTCTCATAGTGAGATATAGGCTAAACTCACAATTGCGAGTTATAAAGTCAGTATTGCAATATATAAACTCACAATTTTTACATTTTTTCGCAGAATTGTGTGATATAAACTCACAATTGCGAGTTACAGTCAGAATTGCGAGATATAAACTATAAATTTTTTTCTCGCAAATGCAAGTTTGTGTCTCGCAATTTTAACTTTTCTCACAATTGCAAGTTTATATCTCACAATTCTGACTTTTTTCTCTAAATTGTAAGATATAAAAGTTATAAAGTTTCAGTTTTAAGGGTAAAAAAAAAAAGATTGATATGTTCTCAGAATTGCAAGTTTATATCTCACAATGCTGACTTAACTCACAGTTTTGTGTTAAGCCAGAATTGCAAGAAAAAAGGTCAGAACTGTGAGTTTATATCTCACAATTCTGAAAGCAAAAGTCAGAATTGCTAGTTTGTATCACACAATTTTGAGAAAAAAAAAATCTAATTGCGAGATGCAAACCCACAATTCCGAGAAAAAAAGTCAGAATTGTAAGATAGAAAGTCACAATTACCTTTTTAATTTTTTTATTCAGTGGCTGAAATGAGCTTCCAGCTATCACCTTTAATGTACTTGGAATCATTAATATTTGTGCAAATTGGCTGAGAATTAAATATTTGCAACCTGGCTTAGAGGATGATATGAATCATGTCATTGAAAGCAAAAATGCTACAAAACGCACCATATTTTGTGAGAAAGTCTGATGTGCTAGAGCAAAACAGCCACTATTTTTGGAATCAGCACCCCAAAATTAGTAAGTACTCAATCAAGTACTGAATTTTATTCAGCAAATAGAATGCAACCAAGCAACATTTAGCACATGTTAGATGCAGAGGGAAACAATTACAGGCCTAACTGGCAAGGGATAATGTCATATCTTCGTCTTTATAACGACCATTTCCTACCTTCACAGTTACTTCCTGTGTTGTGAGGATGTCATTGAGGCAGCAGATGATAAGGATGGAGACGGAAGCTGTGAGAAGCAAAATACAGAAACCGATAGAGAGAATAGAGTCGAGAGGATTTGGTCTATTGGCCGGTGGATCCAGACATACCCTGACCCAGACACAGAGGACGTCACTGATTGGTAATGCATTTTTAACTTAAACCTTCAGTTTCATATGAAAAGATGGAGAAAATGATGATTAAATGAGTTATAGTTACTTATGCCATCATTTAACATATGGCATCTATACATTATTTTATAATTCCGTAGCTACAGTACAATAAGCTACCATAAGTCAAAGAAAAAACAAGCTAATTCTTGATAAACACATATCTGATAAGAGATCAATGTGTGAATATGTAACTTAAGAACAACACCTAGACGAAACTTAATTCTGTGTATATTTTGTAGGGCGCTGTGTTCAATTCCTTGTGGTCAGTACAAGCAGCTATTGTGTCTGGGAAGTGAGGAGCCCTCATCCTGCACTGCTACAGACTGCCTGCTGGGGGTGCTGTTGTCTCAGGAAACAGATGGCACATTTGGCATGAAAACTTGAGGTGGTGCTTGCATAGGGCCTCACCCATTCTGGATAGAGCCTTTGGTTTATTGAAATCAGATGTAAGTACAGACAGAAAAATCTAACGCCTGTCAGTTTTTACAAATTTTCAAACACTGTTTTTATAGTTCATTCATAGCTGTTATGGTTATTGTTCTGCCATATCAGTTTGTTATATGGTAAATAATTTACACTAGCGATAGAAAACTCATTAAACAGAGTGAAAGTTCAAGATTAAATGTCAAACCAACTTTATTTTTCATGAAAACATTAAAATACAGTGGCTGTCCAAGTAATTCGTTACAAAGTCCAGAAACAAAACCTGCTGGCAGCCAAGGCTCACTGCCTACTTTTCTCTATAAAACAAAGAAATAAAACAATCCTTCCTTTTAAAACAATAAATTACAAAAATATACACAATAAAAGACAGAAGCAGTTAAGTCTTTCCACAATTGGAAAACACAGTAAAGATCAGTGGAGATGGGTAGAGCATTATGAATAATGCTGTTGTATTCCTTCATATGTCTTGTAAATCAACCCAGTCAAAGCTATAAAGTTATTTTCAGTGCATTTTTTACTGCTGGTTCGTGTGTCGATACAGTAGCTTTCCCTGTATGGTGTTTGTAACTGTGATATGTTAAACAACAGTAGTTAAGCCAAAATACAATGAAAGACAAAATCTACCTGGAATCCCTGTTCCCTGATTAAAATGTAAAGCGGTTCCTTTGATAAAAGTTTGATTTAAATAAATGCTCCTACATTTACAGTGTACAAACACAATATTATACAAATCTCTAAACTACTTCACAGCACTAGACAAATCGGCAGTACACACCAGTACAGCACAAATGAAATTAAAACAGTAATCTCTCTTCATAATACAGTAAACAGACTTTATCATTGTCCCTTTAAAATAATATACATGTACCATCACATATGACAAAAAAACGATAATAGGGGCTACAATAATCAAATTGTGCTTGAACGTTTCACTGGGCCAACCTCATTCAATTCATTCAGACAAACAAAACTCCTCACCAGACTCACAAACATCAATGTTTAAACAACATTCAATTTTATCATTATTAGTATAAATTTGGGTGAACATAATAGGCCAACTTTTTTCTTTTCTTTTTTTTTTTTCTTTCTCGGTGGTGGCAGAGAAATACGTAGAGACCAAACAATTCAGAGCACTTCAGAAAGACATTTTTTCCATTCATACTAGATGAGATCTAACAATTTCTCTAACCAAATTAGAGACAGTAAACACTTGGGAGGCTATTGTGACACAGTGTATGAGAGTGCTTATTTAGCAAAAAGTCCTTCAGGTCCTCTAAATGTCAGAGTCAATCTCAGGCACAACAAACCAGAAAACTTAAACTGCATGAGTGCAGTTACAAGAGCTGCTCCTTTTTCCTCAGATAGATACTAATCATTCATAATTCGGACCGGTAGGGGAGGCACAGTGTTCAGAAGGTTCACAGTAAAGATGATCATTTGATATAGCTGCACAGTTTTTCCTGTGTCATTAAAAATATAATAATAATATAATTAAAAATCCCTGTAATGGCAAAGCGTCTGGTGTCAGCCATTTTTAAAATGCTACAGCAGTGCATATACTTGAGGAAAAAAAAAAATCATTACTTAGTACTTCATGAGTCATGCTTCTTTAAGATAAGGATTAAACCAAAAACAAAACCAAATCAGTTTAAAATTTTGGATGGCTGTGCATGCTTTGGAAAATATGCAATACCGTCTTGTATTTTAGCATTATCACAATTACTCAATTAATTAAACATTTCCATTTGGATCAACTACAGCTGTTGAATCAGCAAATTTACTTTAAAATACTCTCCTTAACTCCTGCAAATCGTGTCAAACAGTAGAATGCGCAAGCAGAGAGTTGTTCAATAACTAATAATTTTGTGCAATTGCACAAGAACTAAATTAAACGTGTTTGGGTCTTTTTTTTTGTAATCAGCATAGTGCACAAAGACTGCTTGATCTGAATTTTGAACCTGCATGTTTCAATTTACCTCAAGGTTTTATCTTTTTCACTAATCTTCTGCTCAAAGTCAGAGAAAGGAGCCCATTTGGTTTTAACTTGCTCAGTCACGGAGTTGGCATCTTGCCTCCTTTGTGGGTAGAAGGCTCAATAATGAGTAAGAGATAAATGTATGTAGCTCAAGCCAGCTAGACATCTCCATTAAGCCTCAAGGAAATGGCCTTTTGGCATGAGGGCAGGTCAGATATGGCTGATCAATTTGGCAGGGAGGTTGTATCAGCGGCATAAAGCATGGACTGTAGTGTTTCATTGCTTTTGGATGAGCAGGGAGTGGAAATGAAAGCTTGCTGCACTAGAATAACTGTCAGTATGAACACAAATCAAAGAGAGGGCAAGATGGTGATAGTCCAGCACACTGTGCAGTATCAGTTTCAGGTTCACACAATTTTCTACTCTGAAATACTGCAGAACAAAATTGGATGAACCAGTCAAATGCGTGACTACATCCTAAGTAAGATTTTGCCAAGAGAAGACTCCATTATCTAATGCTACAACATGCGCTTTCCTACTGGTGGACCTTCATCTCAAGTATCTTGAGTCCAAAAGTTTATATTTGGTAAGCATTCAGCTTTCCTTAGTGATGTGTCTCCAGTTCTACAACGGTCCACTCACCCTGAGCAGAGCTGCCTGGAGCCTCAGGTGAGAAGCTGCTCACAGATGTCACAGTGGCTGAAGGGGGTGTCAAAGGTGGCAACAAGTTAGGCCACAGGCTGCTTTCAAGAGGGCTGAGTGTCCCACCTGCTCCTCCAGGTAGCAGAAGAAGTGGCGAGCAACCATCACCTGCAAGCAGTAACGTCTGATTGATAAGCTGCTGGACAATGTCCACCTTCTTGCACCAGTCGAACTCCAGAGGTGTAGGTCGTTCAGGAAATCCCAAGGGAGAACTGTCTTGGTCTGCTGAAGGTTCTGTCTCCTGAAGCTCTCGCTGTGGACCCCGAGTAATAGACTCTGGGGAAGGTGTTGTACATTGTGAATAAAGCTCAGCAGAGTCATTTTCTTCAGTGCATCTTTGCACATCTTCTCCAGGGCTTACATTAAAGGAATTTTTATCTTCTACTTCCTCAACCACTCCTTGGCCTTCCTCCTCTTCGTCTTCTGAGTCACTCGTTTCCACAGTTTCATAGATGGTGGTGAGACCTGATGAAGGAGAGTGGACAACTGGTGTATGGACCTTGTGTTTTTGCTGTTGCTGTTGTTGTTGTTCAAGTTCTTGTTGCCACTGCATGATCTGCTGTCGCTGCTTCAGTTCTTGCTCTTGCTGCTTAAGTTGTAACTCAAGTAAAGATCTCCTCTGTTCCTCATCTTGCTGCTCTCTCTCATTCCTTGCTTGTTTCTCCTCTTTTGCTTCTTCCGGTTTAGCTTGTTCTCGATTACGTTTCTCCTGCCGTTGCTGGATCTCATGAAGGTGCTGTTGGTGTTGCTCTAGACATCGGAGCTGGGTGTTTGACACCATGTTTGGTATTCTGGGAGGGAGGTCGGTGGGAAGCCGTGGTGGTTGGGTCACATGGGGAGCACGTGGCCGGAGACGAAGTTTGGATGACATCGTCATTTGGATGGAAAGCAAGTCATTTGGTTGTGGTGGAAAGTGGGAGTTTCTTTCTGTGAATGAAGCAAACGTGTTAAAAAGGAGAGTTAAGCAGAATGCAATAAAGCAATAACGTCAAAGACTGTAGAGTGTGGTGAAGCAGAAAAAGCATTGTGGGAAACAAAATTGTTGGATAGAAGATTAAATAATTTTAGTGGAGAAGAAATGAATAACATAACTAATTGGTGACATTCTCTCAAAAACATTTTGTGAAGATATTTGTGCAATAAAAGTGGCTACACCCTGTATATGCAGTAACTATTGTGAAGAGCAAACAAAAAAAGAAGCAGCAGATGAGATAAACAGTCTCCCTTAATGTGACAAGCTGAACACATGCAAAAGTGAGCGCTCACCATGCACAGTACAATACAGCGTGAAGCAAACATTTTTTTTTTTACAATGAGAAAACATGACCCATCAATAGACCCATGCATATAAAATAAAACATGCTTTACACAATAAGCCACCCCAGTGTACAGCATATTTCTTTGATGAGGGTGAGCATGCTTAAACAGGAAAAATTACAGAAAAGTGCACTGTGCAAAGCAAGTCCAGTTTTGGCCATTAAGAACAACCCAGCGTTGGGATTTATTGAAGTCCAATTAGTCCAGGTAAATGTGTCAAGCCAGGTCCTTTCAAATAGCTTCAGCTCAAACTGTTAATAATCAGACTGATTAAAGCAGTTGCACCCAGTTAGTCCCAAAGTGGAAGGTGTGCAAAGTCTACTCCAGAAGCAGCGGTATCAAAATACAAAGATGGAGAACAAAAAAAAAGGAGGTGGAGGACTTAAAGCACCTTGATAGAGGGTGAGATCCAGGAGGTTGGTGGGGTCAGATCTTCTTTTTCCTCCTCTGGATGGTAGGGAGTTGAGAGGAAGGCGGGGTCGAAAAGGAAGGGAGGAGGAATACAAGCAGAAGGAACATACTGGCATAGAAAAAACACTCTCCTTCTGCTGCAAGAATCCCGTTTTCTTTACATAATTCGCTTATAGAATGTTTAATGTGTTTTGTGTGCAAGTTTACACCATGAATACCATGAATTAGTGTCTCAGCTTTATGTAGTAGTTCTACTTTGTTTCTAAAAATTGAATATCTAATGCAGGGGTCTCCAAACGTGGTCCTGTAGGGCTGTTGTCCTGTAGAGTTTAGCTTCAACCCTAATTGCACGTGTGAATTAGCTAATCAAGGTCTCACTAGGCATACGAGAAACTTCCAGGCAGGTGTGTTGAGGTGGGTTGGAGCTAAACTCTACAAGATACCAGCCCTCCAGGACCAAGTCTGAAGACCCTTGATCGAATGAATATACAATGAATATACAAAGAAATCTTCATTGTTACTTAAAATGTGACCAATTTGCGACAGTCCATAGTGATTGAACAGTTGGCATCAAAACAAACCAGTGCAAATAATCTTAAAACCCAAACAAACATCAAGAAACATACAGAGAAAAGAGAAATCATGTTAAATATCTAACCTTTATTTAACGCTAAGACATGAAGTACTCCAAATAAACCAGACATAAAAAAGTAAGGGGTTAGCAAACCCTAAAGTGCAGAAGAGAGAAACGTGAGGACAGGATATGGTGACGATGGAAAAGGGATGAAAGACTGGTATTTAGTTAATAGACAACAGAATACAAAAAGCAATGAATATGCATTCGTTCAGTAAAAAAGAATTGGTAAATACACACAAAATATGTTGAAAGTCCATTACATTGTTCATTTTTCTTCAACGATTACTTTTGTCATTTTGAACGACTCCACAATTTCATGCCAGTTTAGACCAACACCCATTATTAGATTTAAAAAGAACAGTTGAGAAAAAACGGTCACTTTTAGTGTAAATGGTAGTAGCTATTGCACATACAGGTTCTAAGCCATATACTTATAAATGTAATTTCAACAGCTGTATCATATTGTGAAAGTGGCACTGCTGAATGAGTGTTTTCTTAACTGAATAAAAAGACATCATTAACAGGGAAACCCCAAGCTAGACAAAACCCTTATATAGAGATGACATCAACAAGGTACACTGGAAGGTGGATTTTTAAAGTGCACTCTATACATTACCTGCCAGGGGACTATCAGTTTTTTCGCATATAGTGGAGTAGTAGGGATGCTGAGTGTCAAGATCTTGGTCCTCCTGCAGGTGCTGTGGGGATGAAGGATCAATCAAGCCAGACTCTAATGGTACAGCTCCTGGTACCGAATCAGGCTCAGGCAGCTCTCTGGACTCTCCACACAGCATGTACTGCTGCTCTGGGTGTGACCGGATCTCTCCATGTTGGCTGTTAATAGGGTCAATCTTGTCCCCAGATGCAGAAGTGGGTATTAGGGTCAACTCTTTAAGAAGAGATGGATCCTTTGCCTCATCTGGGAGCTGCTCTTCATTTTCTAGAGAAAAGATGCCAGGACTCTTGCTGCAACTCTCGGCAGATGACTGGGCATTAGAGTTGGAAGTCATGTAGTCGAAGCCGTAGGATGCAGCAGAAGTGGCAGACTGAGGGGTCTCGCTACCACCACCACCACCTCCGTTCTCCCCACTCATTTCTTCAGATTCCTCGAGAGTGGACAAGTTATGCTCCACAGGTGCTGTTCCAAAGACATTCCCAGTGCCAGATACTTCAGCTTGAGGGTCACTTATCTGCATTTCACCTTCGGTGTCACTTGCCTCATCCTCAGTTGCTGACGAAGGAGATGATGGGGCAGTTGCTGGACCACCCAGTACATCATCAGCTGGCAGAGTTTCGGGTTCTTCTTCCTCATCAGCACGTTCAAGGTGGATGCCTAGATCCTGCATGATGTCTGGCAAGACAGCAGGGACTGGGTTTAGTGGTTCTGGCTGGAGCTCTACTTTAGAATGAGTCTCAATATCCAAAAAGTTGTTGTCTTTCAGCTCTTCTGGTATACTTGTGTCTCTGGGACTGTCGGATGCTAGGTCAGGGTCACTGGAAGTATCAGACAGGAACTTGCAAGTTTGAGAGGGTGTTAACCCTGGTTTGAGGCTAACACTCCCCTCTGCAGCAGCTACTTGGGCTAGTTGAGGTGTGCAAGGTGGAGGCTCTAAAAGGTTTGATGGAGAGCCTCCTTCAGAGGTAACATCAAGTCTTGCTTGAGCAGGTGTCTGTGTTGGGGTTTCTGGGTCTGCTTGCCAACATTCAGGGGAAGGACTTGAAAGAAGTGTTGAGGCAGGTTGTGGTGGCTGGGCCCAGGTATCTGCAAAGTAACTAGGCTGGTTCCACTGGGTTGCCAGAGGTGCAGAAGGAACCAATGGAGGAGGCTGGATTCGGTTCAAGTTGTCTAATCTATAGTCTTCAGTCAAGTCATCTTCATCTGCATTCCCATAACTTTCAAGTCCGCTCTCAGTAATGCCCTCGCTTGCCATTTCTACATCTTCATCTTCTTCGTCATCCTCATTGTCATGATGCTGCCTATTAGAGTCCTCTGCTCTTTCTGACCCAACCTCCATGTCACAGACTCGATCGTCATCATCATCATCCTCCTCATCATCTTCATCCTCATTAGTAAGAATATCAGAAACCTTCTCAAAGTCAGGGGACCCAACAGATGCACCTTCACCATCAGCTCCTTTAAGGCTTGCATCCCCTAGATCATCCATGCTCTCTGTGCCCTCCAGGACACCTGGAGCACTTAGCTCTGATGCTCCCTGCTGGCTGCAACTCACATCCTCAGAGTCAAGCTCAGAGAGCAAAGCTCCTGCCCGCCAAACGGAGCCAGCAAGCCCAGCAGACCCAGGTCGAGACTCTTCAGTAGGCTGGGTGCCACTCATTTCTGATAGAGACACTTGTTGACTGCCTTCCCTCTCTTCTTCTTCCACATCTTCATAACAGTCACTGTTAATCTGTTCAGCTTTTTCAACCGCCTCTATGCCAGTGGACACTATGGCAGCAGCAGAGTTATCAAATTGTGAAGCCGTTAAGGTTTCCCGCTCAGTTTCTTCCTCTGGAACTGGTGCCACAGCTGCAACTTCGTCAACTATTCCAGATGGCTGTTCTTCAGATTCTTGATCAACTACAGTTGATGTCGGACAAACCACTTCAACAGAACCAGCTTCTATTAAGGCCTCTTGAGCCTCTGGCTCAGTGTTTGAAATATCCAGCACATTTTGGGAGTTGACATTAGTGACCTGCATGTCTACCTTCTCCTGAACATCTAAAGAAGAGGTTGGGACATCCAGAGAGCTCTCTACAGTTGGAGTAGCTTCAGGCTCTGAAACAGATTCTTCCCCAGCTATTGCTGCAGCTGTGGCTACAGCAACAGTAGCTACTGCAGCTGCTGAAAGCTGCATAGGTTCTGCTGCAGGTTCTTTATCTTCAGGTTTTGTTGCAGGTTCTTTATCATCAGGCTTTCCTTTGACAGACTCTGTCGGTTTAGCTGGCTGAAGCTTCGCACTGACCATGCTACCTGGTGGTTTGTGACTGGGAGATGCCGCAGTGTTCTTGCCTGATGCTGGTCGTGAGAGATTGTTTCGTGGACTAGGAGGAACCTTACGTGTAGGTACACTTTTTTTGTCATCTGGTTTGGGTTGAGGTGCTTTGACGGCAGGTAGAGGTCGTTTGGTAGCTGCTGCTGGTTTAGGAGCCTCTGAAATTGAAGGCTTGCTGGCAGCAGGACGGGATATTGTTGAGGCAACTGTTTTTTTCGCAGGTGCTGTAGTATTTGTTTTTCCAACATCTATAAATGACAAATATTGATAACATTATGGAATGAACAAAAAAAACAAACATAAATACAAACATTCCCACAAAAGGTACACCACCTTTCCGAACAGCTGATGCTGTAACCAAGGGTTTAACAGGCTGTTGTGCAGCACTGCGGCTTGTTCTTGGAACTGCAGAAGTAGATGTAGTTGTACCGGTTACTGTTCTTCCTGTAGCTGAAGTAGCAGCTGGTCGTGGGGCAGAACTTCCAGTTGCCCTACGAGAGAAAACAAAAGAAAATTGTGAGCAGCTTAGAAAAAGCTACCTGTTTGATGTTTGCCATTTTTGCATGTGTTTTACACATTCAGATGAGGGAGTTTTAAGATGTAGTTGCTTGTTTCATTGTAACGCCTTCCGAGATATTGTTTTTTTTTGCCGGCACATGCACAAAACAGGCTCTTATCAAACCAGCTTCCTGTCTTGGGTAGTAAATCTGTAGTCCGCATGCGTACCATCAAGCAATTTCAAGCAGCACTAGAAAACCAATCCACTGGGGCCATTCATCAACTAATGCATCTACATCCCATTTCTCGAACCTGAGAGAAAATGACTTGGGTAGGGAGGAAACAGGAAAAGGTGGGGAGAAGTGGTGTTATGAAGGGAGTAGGAATGGAGATGGGTAAAGCGTTTTGCATTAGGGAGAAATGGATGATGATCATTTCTTTCAGTCCAGCCTACACCTCCTTAATGCAGCTGCTTCCTAGTTTCCCCTATCATGTTCTCATAGGGGAGAATTAGTCATGAGAAGATCACTTGCATCATCTTACATGCAATTTAATAGATGCTTTTAGGCTTGCAGCTTTGCAGTTCACAAATTGCCCTTAACTAGATGACTGACAGTCATATTTGCCCTAACTGGACCTAACACTCTAATAGGATCTGATAAGGTTCTCGCTTACAGCCTGCTTTATTTGGTGCACAACAGGGTATGCATCACAAAAACAAAGAACGCTAGTGAAAATGCTATGGTCACAGTTACACCCATACACCTTGACACTGTGATAAAATCTACTAACCAAAATAACAGGCTACAACTAATGAAACCTAATAGTAATAAGACAATCATTATCAGAGTAATATGCAAGAAAAACTGATGACTTATTAGCATGATATAATTAAATACAGTAAAACACTGCAGAATGCCATTGGAACAGATTAACGTCTGTTTAAATGTCATGACCTCTGCACTCTGCATTAGCCTTTATGATCAAAGACTTCTTGTAACCAAGAATCAGAGCCATCAGAACTTCAAAAGATAAGCATGCTCAATTCAATGCCAGTAACCACAGCTCAAGACATAGTCCAGCTCTTTGCACAGACGATACAGGCAATGAGAACACTTCTATAGTAGCACACAATAGAATCAAATGGCTTGGCCCCAAATTCCAAGACTATAACATCTCCCCCACAAATTATTTAGAAACAACGGCCAATTGTTAAAGAATGAGAACAAAAGAACTGGAGTTTCCCATTACAATTCTGTGACCTACATAAAGTTTATTTGTACTAACAAGGACACCGATTAAACCATCTTTGGCCAAATTAAAGACCACAACTACAGGGAGACATAGGACTGCAATCGCTTTACATAAATAGAAAGCATTACAGTATAAAATAAGCATAGCACAGCAACAACTTTGCAATTTTATCTTCTTTTCTGTAGCATTATGCCTATTAAAGGCACCAAAACTCAATTAAAATGATGCAGATGGAAAGTACAAACCAAGAAGTTTCCACAGAAATGTTGACCTCAGGCATCCAAATGCTTAGGCTTTCACAAAAAAAAAAACTTTGCTTTTCTAGGGCTCATTATACTTGTGGCCAAACAGAACAAATTGCCATGGCTGTCCTTTTGATAAGAGAAAAGACTAGCAGACAATAAGATTATTGTCCAATATGTGTATTATTTTTCCAGCAAAATAATGTTATGGAGAAGTTTAAGATGACAAAAAAAAAAAAAAAAAAAAAAAAAAGGTCAACGACGTTCCTATAGGAACAATCTCCTTTTAACACAAATGGAAAGAACACAACATCCACTGGCACAGACATTTGCATATCAATATTTAAGTTTTAATTAAGTAATAGCCATTAGGATGAAGGTACTATTCCGGATTACATGAGTGTCACTCAGCAAAGCCTTGGGGCAATGAATTTCCCTTACATTCCAGTTAGAAATTGTTTTTAAACTTTTAGCTACTCCATTCATTCTAGACCTTTAAGGGTGTGTGAGCCTTTTATTTTCAACCTCATTAGCACCATTTCAAAATTTATAAGCTCATTCATTTTTAAATATTTGTCTTGTGGTGTAATGTAACAGAAGCCATCTGGTTTACCAGTAATTTTGTAGCAAAGGAAAAAAGGAAAACAAACGTTGAAAGGTTAACCAGCAGTTTGGTTCAAGGGAAATTAAAATGGTCGATGACACAAGAATTGAAACATTCAAGAGGCTCACTTTGCAACATAGACAAAAAAACTCAGAATGCAAGGGAAATATGATTTGGTAAGCACAGCACTTATCCAAGTTCCATGAAGCTACAAACTAAGTAAGCGAGATGGCTGGTTGCAAACAACCCTGGCAAGTAACCTTTTTTTTTTACCTCACAACATTACCCACAAACTGGCAAAAAGTCTTCTCCTAGGAATGCCAGAAATATCTAGTCAGAATATATACATAGAACAAAGTAAGAGTGAAAGAGAAGATGAGAAGAGGGGGAGATGCTGTGATTGCATCATGATGAGACTTTGATGGAGCTAGTTTGCATTTCCCACAGTGGGAGTGTGATTGTGTTTCTGCACTGCAAACATTTCATTTGCAGCTGCAGTGAGTATATATATTGTGTGACATGAAAAAGGAAAACAGAGAGATCAAATGAGTTCATATTCACACACACTATTCAATGGCTATTGAGTTACAGACATTTCATTCCAGACTGAATTCAGAGTCAGCGCAGAAACACACAGTGTGCACACAAACCACACCCTATAGTCCTGTTTGCCTAAAACAACGCACATCCAACAAAAGTGAGTCTAAACAGCCTTGTATAGACCTTTTTCCTGAGTAAACGATAAGCAACGTCATTACGAATTCTAACTTCCGATTGGATGCTCTTACACTCATTAAACACTGACAAATGATGGTCATTGCGGCATTGCAAGGTGATGACGCTATGGAGCCATGTGCTTTTTAAAAACATTTTAATAGGTTTCGCATTAGATCAATCAACTCTATACTCTAATTTGACTAGAAACACTGGAGACTGGAAATGCAAAGCATGTCTTTCCTTTTCTATGCAATGTGTGCTACTGCAAGATGACCATTTCTGGTTATAAAGCATGTACTTTTTTTTTTTTTTTGAACAAAATGAATGATTGTTTTAGTAGATAAGACCATTATTCCTTGGCTGGGATCACGTAGAAACCTTTGATGCTGCAATGAAACTGAAATTTGGACCTTCAACCCATTGGCTCCCATTTAAGTACACTGTATGAAGAAAAATCCTGGAATGTTTTTCTTAAAAAAAAAAAACATATCAATCCTAATCATTATCAGAATCAAAACACTAAAATCTCTAAGTAAAACTGCTAAGTAAAATACAAAATATATAATCTTGTTTGAAAGAAACTAACAAGAAACTGAAGACAACAAAGACATAATTGATAAATGTAGCCAACTTGCATCATAAAAGCCATTTAACTCAAGCGAAGATACCAATTATCATTCCCAGAGAGTAGCATCAACAAAAAGAGCACTGTTGAGCCTATACTCTGGTAAAGCCTGATCTAAGCAGTCTTTCAGGGAGTCTGACTCACAAAAGGACAGAAACTTGAGCCAATAACCACTAGACAAACCAAAGATCATTCACTGCAAAAAAGCATGCCATTGATATTTGTATGACATGGCCACTAAATGGTGTGCAGAACACAAAGCAGTTCCCAGGCGTGACTTCATCCAAATCTATGCAGGAAATCTGCCTTATTGATACCTTAAAGCCACATCAAAAGTTGTGCAATCGCACACTTCCCAGCATTCCAATTTTCCATTTAAATGCAGTCAAATGTCCAAGCTCAAACTACTATCTAAATCTCCAAAAAGCTGCTTTACCTGTTAGTCTTGGGAGCTGCAGTGGGTTTGGCAGCAGGGGCAGCAGCTGGCCTTGGAGCAGGAGCTGAGGAAATGAAATTGAAATAAATCATGTTTTAAAGAAAAACCCAACTGGGATAGCTCAAGAAAATACTGGTGAAATGTAAAGATGAAAAGATCTATAATTAAATAAAATTACATTTCTATTTTACACAATGACTCACTGCATCTTAATAATGGAACCCATAAAGGAACATTTTCTAATTATGTTTAGTCATTGGTATATGCTCAAATCCAAACTTAGAAGACCAGAACTAAACTCTGTAAGTGACATAGTAAATCCATACATGCCAGGCCATCTTACCTGTGGTTTTGGGTTTGGTTGTAGCACTAGTGGCAGGTCTCTTACTCAGGCTGGTGGCTGTGCTGGCAGCCGGTCCTGTCTTTGTTCCACTGGCTGTGGTGGTTGTCGTTGATTTGCTAGTTCCAACAGTTGTGGCTTTAGGTTGGGCCCTTGAGGTTGTAATGGCAGTGGAAGAGCCAACTGGTTTCTTACTTAGACCAGAAGATCCAACGGTAGTTGTGGGTTTCTTCTTGTCTGCTGCCGCAGTGCTAGCAGGAATGGGTTTCTTGGTTGGGGTACCTGATGCAGTCTTCGTGACTCCATTAGCCACACGGCTTTGGGTTGCTTTGGGTCGTGTGCCTGGTCCAGTGGTAGCTGGACCTGCAGCAATCTTGCTTTTGACTGGGCCTTTGGGTTTGCTTTTCGCATCTGCTGCTTTCCCAGAAGCTTCCTTTACAGCTGGAGGAGCCGCTTGCTCATTTTGGGGTTCATCAGGTTGTGGGGGTGATGGTGTAGTGCCATTTTGAGATGCCCCGTCATTGCTGGCTGGTTCTGTTACGGGTTCTGTTGCTTCGGCTTCCATTGGTTCAGACGGTGCTGTGGCCACCCCATCAGGTTTCATCGCCAATACTACCCGATGACCAGTTGATGCTTAATATGCTCGCTGGATTCAGTGCAGCTCACACACTGAACCCAGAGATAACAGATGTGTTCGCCAACTCAATAACCGCCCTGTAAGAAAACAGGAAAGACGATTAAAGGCTATTTGCAGTGATTTTTTTGGCTCTATGCACCTGAAGCAACTTCATTTCAACTCCGTTGGAGAGCAACAGTCGCAGTTTGGCAGAGAAGTGATTTGCTGTGTGTAACAGAATTAAAGAATTCTAAGTAACCATGGAACTGAAAGAGGGTTTAAAAGTAAAACATTCCACTGCAAGAGGAAACAGCAGTTTTTAAAGGGAACCATCCCTATGAAGGGAAACTTGGAAAATACAGGAAGTGATACATTATGTAAGAACCAAAATACAAAAAGATCAAGTCCAGGTCGAACACCCGACATAAGTCCAGGTCATCTTTGTTTAGAGTCTAGAATGGAGTATCCTGTTAAATTTACTTTGTACTTTATACCATGATAATACAGGTGGTTACACATATATATTATATTTAACGGAAATTTTTGGTAATGTTTATTGCATTAATTTAGTGTTTTACCTCAATGCTTTGTCTTTGTGTGTATGACGCTCTGCACTAAATACGAGTATTGACCATGTTTTATAGATGCCTGTCCATTAAAGACCAATACTCATATATAAATGGGTTGTTGTAGTACTGTAATTATACAGTAATTCATAGTTTTTACTTGCAAAAACCATAAGGCCATAATTTTAATGATGACCTTACTAACTGTCTGGGTCTTGAACATGTCATTTGCATTGCTGAAGAGTCAGAAAGCTCTCAGACTTCATCAAAAATATCTTAATTTGTGCTCTGAAGATGAACAAAGCTCTTAGGGGTTTGGAACAACATGAGGGCGAGCAATTAATGACCATTTTAATTTTGGGGTGAACTAACCCTAAAACATTTCTGCAGAGTGCTGCAGAAAAGTGTTTTTGTAAGTATTTTGAGTTGGTCTCCAAGACATTAGTCTGAATTCAACAACAGGCTCCGTGAATTAAAGTATTAAGATGATTTATGGTTATTTATTTATTTATTTGTGTGGCTCATTTACACAGCATTCACCACCACCTGCTCTACAGAAATATGATGCCATTATCTGGACTTCATCTATCTGTTCATACAAACTAGTAATTTCCTCTGTCTGCCAAGTGTAAACAGAGATGGCATTATTAGAAAAGAATCACCATGTCCCAGTGTACATCTTTCTCATGAACACAGATTCAAATCTGCAACTTAATAACCCCAAATCAAAATTTGGCAGAATTCTAAAAGAAAAGAATTTCAATATAACCATTTCACTGGAGCACTGGACTACGCAAGTCGTCTTTTTTCCTTCAGGGACTGACGCAAAACATCGTCAGCAAAAAGATTGTGGCATGAGATTTGAAGAAAGAAGGATAAAGATTGAATGTGGTGGAGAGGGGGGCTGTGAACCCATTCACCCCTGTCCTTTCTCCAAACTCCTTTATTCAGAATCCTCTTCCCCCCTTAAACAGTTCTCCTTAACCACAACCCCCCTCTTTCTTCTACTCTTCTTCCCCTCCTCCTTTCCATCAGATCCGTTCCCTGTCTGCAGCCACACAGATGGCCCTAGCAGCTGAGCTATTGTTCTGGCTCTCCAACAAGCCCAAGCCACTAAACCAGAGAGCAAATACAGACAGAGAAAGGGGGAAATCGTGGGATGAAGTAACAATGACAAGGCAAGCAGAGAAATCAAATTTTAATGTGGCACTATCCAAGAAACGAGTGGACTCAAGTATGTGTGACAGAATCAAGAAGACAAAAACAAACACAAAACTGTCAATAAAAATGACGATAGCTCCTCAGAAATGTCCCTCAGGAGACAGAAAACAAAGAGGATGCATGACACGCGTTCTAAAAACTTGTCACCCTAGAGGCCAAGATGATAAATTGGGAGGTCATCGTTCTGCCCACAACAGGACAAAAATTACCCAGCAGTCCTGCTGATGTGTCTCCAAGGAGATGTGAAGATTAACAAGGGGACATTTGAACAACAACAAAAAAAAATCCAATTTATTCAGAAGACAAAGTTTCAGTATAAAACTTGCACAGCACAGATCCTCAGAAAACAAGAAAATAAGTTGAATCTACAATTACGAGTACAGCTGTTTTATATCCACTGCTCAGACTGTTTCCCATAAATATCACTCCATTAGTCATTCTCCACAAGAGCAAATGGCCTCATGCATGCAACTTGCGTAAATGTGAGTAAATTCGGCATAATTTGCATGTAAAACAGGCCTTCCCGAAAACTCTTCTCCAGATTCACAAATGCTTTATAAACATCATAATAGATAATTAAACGTGTACGTTAATCAATTCTAATCATTTGTAAATAGGGCGTGTGTGCACACTCATCCACAATTAGCATAATCCCCACCTATGAATTACAACTACATAAATTAGGTGCCCAAGAATGCAGTGGAATATTCTGGACTCCAATCTCAGGTTTGGAGTATATTGCATAACTGCAAAAAAAGACTAATAGACCATATGCCTAACAATGAATATTCAATTAACATGTCCACCAAACCATTTTAGCCAGTTGAAAATGTGAGGCGCTCTTCCGAAAACAGCCAGCTGGTGGCGCTTAAGAACGCTTTGGCGGCACAGCATTTTCCCAGCTGAGACGCTTTGGTTGCTATGATCCACGACAGTATCTTATTACTAGTATCACATTTTGAAGAATATTACTGAATAGAAAAATTAAGTAACCAGTAACATTAACATCTCCATTGTTGTACAAGTAGAATGGTAGGTCAGTGTGGTATTTGTCCCGCCCAGAAACGGTGTTAACCGAAAATTGTCCATCATTGACAGGATTTAAAAAATAAATAAATTAATAAATAAATAAATTTTAAAAATTTGGTAACAGAAAAATCTGAAGGCCATCCGTCACTTTGACAGATTACACTGAAAGTGATCTATTGTAAATTGTAGCTGTAATTCCCACCCCTGTCCAGTTTCATGACACTTTCATTTTTGTTCTGGATCCAGTGCTCTGTCACAAATCTTTTGCCATGCGTTTGATTACGCACAGGCAAGTACCTAAAGGCTACAACGATCTATTACGCCACATTAAAGAGCGCCAAAATGGTATTAATTGCTTGAATTTCCAAATTAAATGGACAGAATGTGAAATCTGAGACTTTGTTTCCTATCAAAAGTAACAAAGCACAGAGCTCAGCCTGTTGTGATTTATTGGATGGGAGGCGCACTATGCACCGTTCATTCATCAACTGAAAACAGCATAGATCGATTGGGATTTAAGAATAGATATTGGTTCATTACAATGAGAATCCGTTAAAAATCAAAAAAAAAAAAAAATAAAAAAATTTAAATTTTTAACCCAGCACTAGCATATTTTGTTGTGTTTAAACACAGTGCTGTTTTCCTGTAGGTTCATGAATAAAAACGAAACTGTGAACAAAAATAAAAGCATTTAAATGTGTTATTATAATTAAAATATGAAAATTAAAAAGACGGGTAATAATAGTTTATGACAGAATTTTTACGACGCTGTCTGTCAAAATCATGGACAATGTTAGTCTAACGCAACTTCTTGTCCTGCCTCACCTTTATTGATTGGATGGCTGGGTAAAGAGTGTCAGCGATGAGTGCTGCATTTTACCCAAAGTTGAACAGTTACGAAAAAGAAAATGCAAAAAACATAGCAAATGAACTGAATCAGATCAGAACAATCATCAGTTTGCCAAAAACAACATAGAACATTGTTATTTTGCAATGGTTTTTAATCAACATTTATAAAATATCACCAAAGTTTTGTGCAAATCTGTAATGGAAATGCACCATTAATGATACTATATCATATCATTATATATTTTTACTAATATTTTGGAAAAGTTTTTGTTCTCATATTTTCATAAAAGTTTTAGTAATTTTGTTGTCATTTTTAATATATTAATTTAATGTCTATATTACTTTTATTCATTTTTTTTATTCAGTTCATTCTAGTAGAACAAGCTGAACTAAATGAAAGAGAAATTGCCTTTGCAACTAGCCAAAACAAAATGCTGTATTTTTTTTCCACTTAACATTTAGTTTCTTTTAAGCAATGAAAAAAAAATGGTCTTATTTGTAGTTTCAGTTTACTATAACTCTGGTACACATAAAAGAGAAACCAGGGGAAAAGAGTAAAGTATAAGAACAAACTAACAAAACAATAAGGGGAGGGTAAGAAAGAATAAGATATTCTATAATGACTGCGTCTATAAAGCGGTAGGGTAGGTTCTTGTGTGTGTCCTTGTTTGACTGCATGAAGCAGTTGTGAGTGTTCACAATAACAGCGGAAAAGGGTAAAGCCTTCTAATGCAAACAGCTTAATCAAAAAGCATTGGCGATTACATCACACACACAGACACACACAAAGACACACACACATCACACACACATTTCACTCACTTCAAATAATAAAACAGACCTCTTCCAGGGAAATCTAACAGAAAAAGCACTTGTGGGCACACTCAGGTGCTCATGAAAAAAAAACCTGCTTTATCATCCAAACCAAAGCTGTCCACACTTTTAAAAATAAAAGGTTTCTTAAAGGGGGTTTTGCAGTGGTGCCATAAAAGAACCATTTATTTTTAGTGTGAAGAACATTTTTTCTATTAGTATCCATAAGCTTTTGTGGAATGGAAAGGTTCCATGAATGTCAGAGGTTCTTTATGGAACCACAGATGCCAATAAACAACCTTTATTGTAAAGAGTGTAGATAACTCTTTTCCACCAACAAATTTCCATGGCCTTTCCAGCTGTTCAACATTTTGATTCAAACTGATCGGGTAATGAATTTCAGACAGATGCATGAACCAATTCACCCAGTTTATTAAAAAAAAAAAAAAAAAAAAAAAAAAAAGAACTGGCTCAAATGAAACCGCTTATACTGATGTATATTCACTGTAAAAATTTCCATTACTTTAACACAATTTTTCTGCCATTTCCAGGATTTCAATGAAAGCAGGAACCCTTTCTGCCTCTCCACCATCAGTTAGCTGTTAGTAAACCTCATCCCAATCTTGTCCAATATCGTAATCCATCATTTGTTTGGATTAGGGAATTTACATGTATAGACAGAGGATTATAAAGGTGCCACAAGGACATTTTAAAACAAATGTGCGCTTTCCTAATCCTAAACCTAACCCCATAATAAACCCCTGGACTTATCAAATCTAAAATAAAACCTTTATAAAGCTGCTTTCCACACCGGGATGTCCTTAACAAAGGGTATCCGTCATGTTTTACGCACTGTAGTAGCTTGATGGACTGTTGTGACGGCTTTCAACTAAGCACTTCAGAAACATCTGCAGGTGACAGCCAGCATCACACACACAGGTGCAAAGCAAATGCCACATTCTAGGTTCAGTTTCGAGAGAACCTTTCTGAGAGAAACTAAAAGGAACAAATAAGGAGGCCTTACAAACCCAAATTCCTCCACAGGGCCTCTAGTTCCTCAGGGCCGAGCCATAACCAGCTGTCACAGACAGACATGCAGCTGTAGTTGGCCACATCCTGCATTCTTGTAATAAGACCCAGTAGCAGGCCTTTGTTTATCAGATATGCCATATTCCAATCGACTGGCTATAACTTCTAATTTTACATGAAAGTTAGCATCTGTAACTTTAACAATAACAAAAGCAGAAAAATACTTAGGATAGTTTAAGAATACCAAAACAGATTTCACCAGCAAGGTAAAAAAAAAAACGCTCAGAAATGACACAAACACATACTTCACATGCACTCTGCCCATACAAGGCAGTGCTCTCACAACTCTACTACTGGCACACATACTCCAAAGAATCAACACATGAAAACATTGAAAGCGCGCAGCAACACACCCCTCCTATTCCCTCTCTTTTACTCCCTTCACATTACAGTCAATTATTCATCTGACTCCCATAACGACTCCACGAGACCACTCTCACTAAAGATTAAAATGCTGTGCATAAAGCCATTGTTTAAAGGGATAGTTCACCCAAAAATGAAAATTACCCCATGATTTACTCAGCCTCAAGCTACACTAGCTTGCTTGCTTCTTTCAGACCAATACAATCGGAGTTATATTAAACATTCCTGGCTCTTTCAAGCTTTATAATGGCAGTAAACGGGTGTTAAGATTTTGAAATCCAATAAAGTGCATCCATCCATCATAAAAAAGTGCTCCACAAGACTCCGATGGGTTAATAAAGGCCTCCTAAATCAAACTGTTGCATTTGTGTAAAAAAATATGGATATTTAAAACTTATAAATCGTAATCTCTAGCTTCCACTAACTGTCGTACACGCGTTCACAAGAGAGTGCCGTTCCAGCGGATGACGTAGAATGTAGGTATAGCGTAAGCTCACAGGTCATGAATTAGAAGTACTAAACGAAGATTTATAAAGAAAAATGTTGGAGGATTTTGATATAAGCCAAGAGGAGACTTTTCCTTTCCTTTCTCTCCAGAGCTTATGCTACACCTACGTCCAACTCTCCTGAATGCATGTCCGACAGTTAAAATAAATTATGGTTTATATTTCGAGCTGTGTGGAGGACTTCTTATGATGGATGGATCCACTTTATTGGACTTCAAAATCTCAACACCCATTCACTGCTGTTATATAAGCTTGGAAGAGCCAGGACATTTTTTAATATAACTCTGACTGTATTAGTCTAAAAGAACAAAGTCATATACACCTAGGATGGTTTGAGGGTGAGTAAATCATGGGGTAATTTTCATTTTTGTGTGAACTAACCCTTTATGCTTTCAGACTGTACAAGAAAATATGCAAATGAAATATAATGGCAAATTACAAAAAGTATTTTGAATAAATACAATTCAACATCACTTGAAATCAAGTCTATGCTTACATAAATCATCTTTTCAAGTTGATGATTCAGTGTTCAGCATTTGCACACTTGAAACCAACCGCTGAAATTTGCATGGGTATCAGTCTGTGGGTGTTCACTTTTTACTTTCACTCTTCCCATATAGGAAACAACAGCCAGGAATAACTAGGCCAAACATTTTCAGTGTTAACACTGAAAGAAAAGCTGAAGGAAAAACAGATTAAAGCATGCTCAAATTAGCAAAAACATTTAAAAAACAAACAGAACTGTAAAACATTTTACAATGTTTAAACCTAGTGCGGAGAATTTTCCAAAACCACCACTGAAAAAAAAAAAAACACTGATTCCGTCTTTGCCTGCATATCAGTTACATTCAGAACAAAATGGAACATGCTGTGTAGTGCTCAAAAACCCAGATTCCCATCTTTCTCCCTGAGTAACATCTCGGCATGTTTATGAGCACACCACATTCCTTAAAATGGACAAGAGACGGGAAGTCGCAACATTCATATACACCCACGACAGTGAGAGTGAAAACCACCCCTGTGAAATAGGCTCCTCACAGGAAAGGGGAAATTCTTTCATATGCTCAAGCTAATAAAACGGTTCCCAGCGGTGGGTGTGAGTCATCTTTTTGACTCACTATCACATAAAACCACCTACAGAGACATAATTCTACCATATATATATATATTGTACAAATCAACACTTTTAATACATTTGCTCCCCAGTTCACAGTAGTTCCATTAGGTGGTTTCAATTCTTATTTTGGTCAATCTAAAGCAACAGGTCACCATAAAGGGACGGTTCATTAAAAAAAAATAATTAGCTGCTAATCTACTCACCCTCAGGCCATCCAAGATGTAGGTGACGTTTTCTTCAGTAGAACAGAAAGAAGATTTTTAGCTGAAAGTGTGGTCCTTTAATTCATAAAATGCAAGACAGCAGCGTCCCATTTTTGAGAATAAAAAAAGCACATCAAGGAACACAAATTAAATACCCCTGGCTCCTAAAGATATATTATGAAGCGAAACGATAGGTCTGTGCAAGAAACTGAACATTATTATGGTTTCTCACAGTTTATATAAAAAGGCGAGTTGATTTAAATGAGTCCATTATGTTTATTCATACAGGTTTCATTACTGATTATTAGTGATTTATGTAAATAAACTGGTGAATCGATCATTTGAATTGAACTGTCTGAAAGTACCAGTTCGCAGAAAAGAATCTAGTCTTGCGAAGTCAGACCTCCAGATTGACGGCAGAAGGTCTGGGAACCAAAATAAAAATCTAAAAGTACAAGATTGTTGTAATCTTTTGAGAATAAAATCAAAATTACAGGAATAACGTTGAAATGTTTTAAAAATAAAAACAAAATTATGAGAATAAAGTCAAAATGTTTTGAGAATAATGTCGATAATTACTATGATTTTAATTTAAGTTATAATATTTTGAGAGTATAGTCTGCGCATACAAATGGCCCAGACTGGGAGCACCGGAACTTGTTTGAATATATGTGGGACTATTAGCCCCGTCTTCAATTGCATTCATTAGGCCTATTTGTAGTGCGCAAGCCACCCAATAATAGCAATAAGCTTTGTGCTTTTGGTACTTTTAATATAAAACAAAGTTAGTGCGTCTTGCAATAATGTTTTTCATGCCCTTTAATGTGGCGGGACAAATCACTGTATTTATGCGAATCATTCGTCTTTTTCGTTTACAGTGAGACATTAGTTTTATTAAATTATACTGTTTTCTTTATGACAATTCCACCACCCACTCCACAAAAAAAAAACGTCTGTGGCGTCCAGTCTTTCATTCCTCACATGTATTTAATTAAAAACAACAATAAATTTTTTTTATAAAGGTTAAAGTGGACTTATTAAAAGTCCTCATTAAAATACATTATTTTGTTGTCTTTTCTGAGGTATATAAGGGACTATTCACAAGCAGTTTATCCACGGTATAGTACAGTAAATGATTGGAAATAAATTAACGCCTTCTGTTCATATTTGTAATCGCAATAATTTTGTGCTTTGTTGCCTTTAATACAGGCATAACACGGCTCAGCTTTCAAATTCTGTCAGTTTTAATCCCAAAATACAAATTATAAATGTGTTCTTCCTCTTTATTTCAAGTTTATAGCACAATATAAATGCAAAGGAACATCAGAAGACATTTAAAAAAAAAAACAACAACAGTATAGCCTAATTTAATGAAACGAATGGGTCATTGTGATCGGAAAGATGACTGATTCACATGCCACTTAAACAGAGGCAAATACAGCGATCTGTCAAACTACATTAAAGAGCGTGAAAAACACATTGTAATAGACATATGGTTTGTATTTCGCTAAAACTAACACATTTTAAAAGCTGTATTTTGAAAGACTTTGGAATATCTCCCGATGCTCTCAATCCGGGCCATTTGCATGCGCAATAGGCTACAATATTCTCTCAAAATATTAGAACTTTAATATCAAAACATTTCGACTTTATTCTTGAAATATTACACTTTAATTATAGACGTTTTTTTTTAACGTGGGACTAAAACGCTGTCGTAACACATTGTCAAGAGCCACTGGTATTAATTTTGTGTTGCCTGATTTTCTTTTTTAACTCTCAAAGTGTACCCGTTGACTTGAATTTTATGAATCGCCAATAACGACAGTTTCACCTGAAAATCATCTTTACTGTTCTACTGAAGAAAAAGACAACATGAGGGTGAATAAATTAATAGCATTTTCAATTTTGGGTGAACTATTCTATTAATGCCCCTAATATACTTTAGGGGAAAAAAAAAAAAAAAAAACTAACTGCTATGATGTCATTTCGAACAAAATTAGGCCAAAACAAAGTTCATCTGGAGGACATTTTTACATGCATTTATCTAAACTAAGCCTCCAGTTACTTTTTACCCCCAAGAAAAGAACGAAAAAGAACTTCAACTTTAGCATAACAGCACCTTTAGTAGTTTCATTTGCATTGGTGAATGGTTACTAGATGGGTGTAGGGAAGGATAATGGGTATTGTGTGTGGGGTCAAGCTGAAGTGTCGGACAACCCCGAGAGTGTGAAACGGTAGTAACGATCCAGATAAACAGGAAGAAACGCAACGACCCCGCTCCCTCTCACCCAGCAGGATTATCTCCAGACGAGCGAGTTGTGTGCGTTGTCTCAGTATAGGGTGTGAATGGGGCTTAATGACCCAGCAGGGTTTGATTTTGCAATGCGTAATGTAAGGATTAAGAGAGGACATTCCCCATTGTGTACGGCGCACCATGCTGACGGGGGCTGGGCATGGTTAGAACGGAGCTGCCAAAACGCCATGAAAGATATTGGACAAAAAACAGGCAGCAAAATGGCACTGGACAAAAGTAAAAGTGCTGTAAAAGGACTTTCGAAGAAACTCACATCTTACTGAAGACAGGGAAGACTTGGACTAAAGCAAAAGCTGTAACCGCCTCACATGTTCAAGACAAACAGACAAAAAAAGATTAGTGTCATAGAAGATGGAGGGAGTTATGAGAGAGAGAAGGAGAGAATGAACAGATGGCAAACAGTGGCATTATGGTATGGGTGTAGTTTGCATACTGGACACGCAGCAGGACGCTGTGATGGATAGGGACGGAGCCCAAGAGGATTAAAACAGGACATCAGCTCCATCTAAAAACACACACAAACAAACTCTCTGCCAAGTTATCTAGCAGTAGTTTGCTGACAGTTAAAAGCTCTTTTGTCAGTGCCAGTGTTTTAACAGATTACTGGGTTATAAAACCACCGAAAGAGATTTAATATAATAACATGGCATTTTAAAATGTTCTTTCCAAATGCAAAACTGACGTCAAGCGCTGAGCAGATTATCCCGATGGTAAAAACTCAGGAATCTGTTTCATAGGAAACAGACGAGTACCACTATTAGACGAAAGTCTGGAATTCACATTACTGCAACTGGAGCCAATTCAGTTTGTATTATCAAATGTGAACTCTATTAATTAATATATTATGGTTAAATTTAGGAATATTTGTAAGGCAGTGGATTGATGCATAAGCAAACTGATTTAACATGGTTTATTTCATTAATCCGCTAAAGAAAATTGGGGCGTCTTCCTTGCTGGGCATCTGCTTGTTCAACTCAACCACCCCACTGTGAGGTCACGACTAAGCTGTAGCCAACCAGACATTTCAAAACCTGCTAAATGGTACAATCTGTGACTGCTGCATTGGCCAGGACATCAACAGATATTAATACAAACACCCTTTAGCACAGTTTTATTAAATGAAGTGAATAATTCACTAAGATCAACAATGAATGCTGGGATAATTCACCCATAGATGAAAATTCTGTCAATATTTACTCACCATGAAGTTGTTCCAAAACTGTATGAGGTTCTTTCTTCTGTTAAACATAAAAGAAGATATTTTAAAGAATGGTGGCACTTCCATAGCATTGTCTGGTTAACAACATTCTTCAAAATATCTTCTTTTGAGCTCAACGGAAGAAAGGTTTGAATAACATGAGGTGAGTAAATGACAGAATTTTCATTTTTGCGTAAACTATCCCTTTAAAACATGGTGGGTGGAGTAGGTGGATTCCTACTGAAATAACTGAATTTCGCCTGCGACAATTAGCGGAAATTTTGCTAATGCGACCGCACCTTAACTCAGCAAAAAAACTGATGTGCGGAAAAATGGCTGAAAAACACCAACCACAGACTTGAGAGGGATCAGCGAACCTAAAACACAAAACCACAATGACAAAACCTGTATTGGCTCCAGCACAACATGACTTAACAAGTGATGAAATCTTTAGCTCATAGGATGCAACAGAAAGCACAATCAATCGCTACGTAATTCTAAACCAAATCTAGCCAAGCGGCAAGAGAGACTGGTGTGGGTGTCCTGTTTAAACAAAGCTGTTAGTGCCAGGAGTCCTTCATTGAGGAGTGTGGCTAAAACAACTAATGACAGCAGCTGCCCTGTTCAGCTCCATTCTGACCGACCTGAGCTCAGGCACACGTCTAAACAGATAGGGGCTATCATAAATCTTAGCACAAACAGGCTCTGTTTTCATGTGTTCTTTGTTCTACAATTCTAGCATCAAATTGGTTTTAGTTCTGGACTGTTCAGTCAAGTCAATCAGGTTTTTTTTTGGGGGGGGGGGACCATTACAGCAGCTGGCATTACAAAGTGGATGACGAATTCCTGAGACAACTGGGAGGACACAATAGACCATTATGGTCTTAGCAAGACATCATAGTGAATTCAATATGGCATTATATGACATCAACAAGGTTATTTTAAAATAAGCCTGCAAAGAGTTTGAACTCTTGCAAATTACTTAAATTGACCTTACGAAGTTTTTGTTTAGCTGGCTTTTATTTGACATAACAGTACCAGTGGTTTTTAGACTTTATAGTAATCCTTAGCAGCTTGGATGCATGCATTTTTTTCCACTTGTACTTATTTGGACTGTCTTGACGATCTCACGCACTCTGATCCATTTTATCTGGAAAATTAAAAAGAAAAATTCTTGATAATTTACTCATCCCAATGTCATCCAAAATGTTCATGTCTTTCTTTCTTCAGTCGAAAAGAAATGTAAGTTTTTGAGCCAATGGGTTGAAGGTCCAAATTTCAATGTTTCAATGAAGGACCAAATCGCAGTTTCAATGCAGCTTCAAGGGGCTCTACACACTGGGTTGGTACTTACACCTACATCACGTGTGTTCTTTCCAATGTAACTACGTAATGTAAAATTGACGGCATGGAACGTAAACAACGCCACTGAACTGAACAAAACTTGCATATTTTGCTGATTATTTCTGCTGAAAATGGTCAATTATTGACATGTTTTGGGCTGTACTAATTGGTCAGACTGGAAAAAAAACATTTGGATAGATACTAGTACTATAGACTGCCAAAAGTTATAACAAATCAAGAAGAAGAGTGCAAAAAACTGTCTGGAACAAAAGGCGTTTATGGTTGGCCAAACTGAACCAGGATTTCCAGGGCAAGAACCCTGACAACATTTATGGTTGTTGTTATCATTTCCAGTCAGGTAGATGAAAGATTAGGCTAATATCTTAATACTACTCTTACGTATCTTTATTACCCATTAACTTTAGTTTGTCAAAATACTGCACCCTTTCCTGCTTACTAAGTCCTTCTCTATAAGATCTAGAAGCTTCCACACATTTTTCCCGTGGTTTAGACGGCATAAATTAGCGGAACAACATATTCAGTAGTACATTAACCGTGCAATCCATGCTGTTGTTTACATCTGAGTATCACCAATATGGCCACGCATCCGAATGACCAAACCGTGGCGCAAGTGCAAACCCTCTATCCTTTAACTTGGCTCGCTTAGAAATACTTACAAGTTCACATTGAGTATTTTCTAAAATCACTATACAAAGTGAACATAACAGTACTGTTAAAAAAGTAAACAGTTCATTTTATAATACGGCTGGTCACGTGATTTCAACATGGCCACGCCCATGAGAGGCGACCCGCTCTAGGTAGAATTAAACAGCTTTGACATGCGAGTGTATCCTTTTAATATTTCTCAGCCCACCTCTGTGTCTAAACCCTTTTAATTGACAAAGAAATCAATGAATGTATCTTCAAATCAGAGTCAAAAAAAAACAACCGCCCATGAAAGACATGCTAGTGAATGGGCAACAGTTTCCTCAGGCCGCGTAAATATCCGGGCCATTAGCGTTAAAAGCGGTCGTGAACTTCTCGAACTGAATTCTAGAATGTACACAGAGACAGGGTGTGATGAGAGACACGCTGTTATCTACAGACCTGCTGGCGTTACAAGGGCAGGGTGATAACAGCATGACATCAACGCGATTCAAACGATAATTTCCAGTCAAAACGAGGCAGCGGCCAGACGAGCTGCAAGAAGTAGCACAGACAGCACCATATCCATATCAAACGACGTCAATCCATGATAGTCCACTTACACTATCGATTTTCTCTGAGGTTTAGTAGTTAACTCGGGGAAAAAGAGGCGAGGCGGGTCAGAATAACACACGGGACAGCTATGTGCACTAGATTGGTTTGTCAAGTGAAGCGATGCTATCCGTGCGCGTTTCGATTCCAATGAATTTGAATTCCTCAACATCAAATCATGACATTCTCAAGCACTGCACTTCACATTTTAAGCCCATATCTTTGTGTTTTCAAGAGAGATAAATAATTGACGCATTTATATTTGCATTGGAAAATATGATTTATTTATTTAACGAAGATGAATCGCTACATGTAACCACAGCAGACACGAGTCACTTCATTGATTACGATGCCCTTCACGCGTTGTATATTTAAAATGAATCGATGTTACAAACGGAGCACAGGCCGCTGTTCAGTTCATACCATGTGTGTATAAATCGATGCATCCTTTAAAAGCCCAGCCCAACCCAAACATGCAAAATCGGAACAAAACCAAGATTCCAGAAAATATTCAGAACGAAAACAGAACGTAACCAAGTTGATTGTGAACCAGCAGGCAAACAGGTTGAAAGATAAGCAAAGTAAACACGCTCCAAAATGTCATTCATTTACCTTCAGATGATTTTAAAAGCGCCCGCTTTCGACTCCTCCGATTCAGTCTGGAAAAGCGGACAATCCGCGACTTCACACCGGCGACAAGGTGATACGGGAGGCGTGTGGTTTCTTGTGCAAATCGCTTAAAGTATACAAACGTGCAAAAAAGCCCTTTATTTCAACCCCCTGCTTCACTCTCGCGATTCACCGTGAGCTGAAACCAGTGTGAAGGAAGTTGACCAAATCCTAACGTGGCAATTCAGAAACAAAAAGGATCAAGCAACCAAAATGCTCATCGGACTCTCAGTTTTCATCCAATGGGGTCAAGTACCGAAATTCACTTCAAAAGGGCAGTGATGTCACTTTACAAACTATGGCCCCGCCCTTTTAGCATCCAGCACGCTGTATCTCCATCATGTGTTTGAAAAACATGCATGACTGAGGACTACTAACTCAACATTGGATTTAATGGGCAGGAATATAAAAATAAAAACACTGTTAATGTATTAATATTTTCCCACACAGCTAGGACTAAACATGTTTTATTTACACTTTTATAGGTTGGATCTGCCATGAAAATTACATAAGAACATTAAGGGTTAATTATTAGCAATCAGACAAAAGGAATATTGATTGTTTTTGTGCAAATGTGATGAAATTTTCATTATTCAAGCAGAAGAGTAAGCATTAAAGCAAATACACTACCAGTCAAAAGTTTTGAATGTTTAATGTTTTTTAAAGAAGTCTCTTCTGCTCACCAAGCCTGCATGTATTTGATCCAAAGTACAGCAAAAATCGTATATGTTTTAAATATTTTTTACTGTTTAAAATAATTGCTTTCTATTTGAACATATTTTAAAATGTCCCTGTGATTTCAAAGCTGAATTTTCAGCATAATTACCTAATTACCATGATTACATTAAATCATTTTAGTATGCTGATGTGCTGTTCAAGAAACTTTATTATTATTATTATTATCATCATCATCAATATTTAAAACAGCTGAGTACTTTTTTCAGGATTCTTTGATAAATAGAATTATCCAAAGATCAGCATTTATCTGAAATAAAAAGCTTTTGCAGCATACACTATAGCAAGGATGCTTTAAATTGATTAAAAGTGATGATAAAGACATTTATAATGTTACAAAAGATTTTTATTTCAGATAAATGCTGTTGTTCTGAACTTTCTATTCATCAAAGAAACCTGAAAAAACTACTCTGTTGTTTTCAACATAATATATATACATAATACGTGAATGTTTTTTGAGCAGCAAATCAGGCTAATAAAATGATTTCTGAAGGATCATGTGACTGGAGTAATGATGCTAAAAATTCAGCTTTGAAATCACAGGAATAAATTACATTTTAAAATATATTCAAATAAAAAACAGTTATTTAAATAGTAAATATATTTCAACGTTTTTACTGTTTTTGCTGTACTTTGGATTAAATAAATGCAGGCTTGGTGAGCAGAAGAGACGTCTTTAAAATCATTTAAACACTGCTCAAAAACTTTTGACTTGTAGTGTAAGTGCATTCATAGACTAAAAGTAGCATTCAGACAGAAAAAAATCAGTCATTGATAGACAAGCAACACTTGATTTTGTTTACATACATAAGAGAAACATAGAAAACTTTTAAAAAGAAGAAACAGTCCAGTCTCTACCCCATCACACGTGATTCTCACAGGCCTACAGCTGTGCACTGTTCTATACTACAGCGCTGTTCTTGTCTAGTTTTTAAGATCAGCTTTGTCTTTAATATGCAAATGTGAATCTCATATAACACCATTAATACAGATCCTCTTTACCATTTTAAGTCTGCCGTTTGCTATGCTCACCCCTACAAAAAGGTTAACTTAAAATATAAGTAAGATATTGTGAGAATCTGAGCCCATTGGGCATCACAGAACTATAAATCAAAATTAACCCTTAGAAAATTATTCTTCTTGGTTTACTGCTGTAAAACCTGTCTGCATATTATCACAATGGGCTTATTGAGGTGGTTAAATGAACTCTCTTCCTGGTAAACTCATTCTGTTTGAATTGCTGGGTGTGGCTCATATTCAGACTCCCACCGCAGCTTGAGAATAGGAAAGCAAAAGCCTTTATAGAATGGCCACAGGTATGAGATCAGCATCTGAGGGGGGTTTGCTCTGTTTGAACAGTGTGTAATCTCTTTCTGTGGTTTCAGATAGCCAATTCAAACAATGTACACTGGCTAGTGCAATGGTTAGTGCACCTGCTTAGACCAGCTATTCAAACATGCCTAAAAACTCAGCTCTTCCAGGAATCTTGGATCAATATTTTTAAGCAACTTTCATATTTTACAAGTGCAATTTTCGGTGCCACAGACACAACCTTTAATTTGAAGCGGTTCAGATTTGTGATAAATGCTCACTTTGTACCACCTAGTGGTCATACGATATAGCAAGAAAATGAGTACATGTACTTATTCTTTTGGGCGAGACTTCCGGTTCATTAGCTGCTTTCGGGAATTAACGAGAATAACAACAAAGTGCAGTAAACGTAAAACTGTTTGAACTACAAACCACTGTGCTCATAATTACGATAATACATTAATACAATATGGTAAGACACACCGATTTGCAATATCAAGCATTAAAACGAGGTGTTTTGTATGTCTAAACAACTAGGTGGACGCGGATGAGACCGGAAGTCAGACTCATAAAAATGTACAAATGGCCGCGCCCGCTCTTACTGCAAAAATAAGGTGGGTAGGTGGTTAATACAGTGTTCAAAAGTGTGTTTTATAATTCACGCTAATGTGAAACAACAACAGGAGAAGAAAAAGACTATGTCTATATTAAACAGACTTTAGAAAATCTCTGTATTGAACGAATACACATGAACATAAAAAAACATGATTCTGTCAAGACCAACATTTGGAAAAACGTGCAATGACACTTATACAAGTGTTTAAAACAAATAAAAGAAAATCAAGAATTGAAAAATCCTCCAGTTTGAAAAGAAAATTGATAACATAATTTTTATATATAATTCTGTTTGTGCTGCCTTTGCTGGCAAAATTATTTGCACAAGTTGTTCATTACAAAACATAAAAAAAACACTCAATTATTAGGCTAAAATGAAATATAAAATATTTCAGGGATCATCAGACAACATTTGCTCCGACTTTTACAGGTTAGTAATAGAAAGTGTGGTCTGTTTGCAGATTGTGCGCTTTAAATTAATTTGAAACAGAAACGCAACAGAGCCAACACGATATAAATAAACCTCTACACTAGAACATGATTCAATCACACATTAAAACAATACAGAAGCATTACAAGGACAATTAAATTATGTAATATGACCAAAAAGCAGTTAGCTGACATCAGAATAATATGACTGGTCCCACTTATTGTGTACTTGAGTTGCACAGGCCCCAAAATTTAAATATTTATACTTCCTTCTCTTATCAGTCAAGTATAATGGAAAAGCTAAAATTAGGCTTATTTGTGCTCTGAAGTGAGAGTCACACAAGGGTCAAGCATTTTTGATGAGTTCTATTGTTCTAATATGTCACCATGGTAACAGAACACTGTGCCCTCGCCAGTAATCTTATAATAGCGTTCTTGAAGGCCTCTGTTTTAAAACAAACCCGATGAAGGCTGGCCATAAAAGTGTGTACTTCTCTATAAAACACTAGATCATCAAAGTTAAGGCTTACTGTCTAACAGAATTTATGAAATTAGATTTCACATTACAGTATGCATTTGATTCCGTTTTTATATAAAACAAAGAATCAGTTTGGAATAAAACCATGGAGGTGTCATTACTGGTGAAAAGCTCATTAAAATACAAAAAAAGCAACTGAAAGTCATTCTATTTAACAATGAGGTATTACATTCCAAAATACAATCAGCTCTATACATCAGGAAAGTGTTAAGGCTAAGTTTCTCTGTGAATTCATACTAGCAGAGCATGTTTTTTTTATTATGAATAAGTGGAGATGATATTAAGACACCGGGGAGTGCTGTGTTCTGCTCTAAGTGCTGAATAGGAGTGATGTTTAAATCACATGGTCTCCTCATTTTTTGCTGTCTCAGAGGTTTACATATGCTAAACACTTAGGCCTGCCAATCTCCTTTTGATGCAGACATTACACAAGACTAGATGTTACTCAGAGACAACAGAAATAACTGCAACAGTTATGAATCACTGACCACTATGTCTCTCAGTATTGGCGACTGATGACCCATTTGCACACCACAGCACGTGCACCGAACAAACACGTGGGATCAACCTTTAGGGAATGAGTACTGTACATACTGTACAGTTTGTTATCTAATATTGTCTCAATTCAAACTTTCTGAGTGTTTTTATCAGAATAGACTAAGAGTGTACTTGGCTGCCTTTAGCAACCTCCAGAATTAAATTAAAACTAGCAACAAACTGAGGTAAAACTTCAATTTTCTCTAACTGGAGCAGTTCTTCTGTAAAAATCGAATATGATTTTCTCCACTTAAGGTCCACTTAAATGAAGCGGCTTTGACTTCTTGGGTTTTTTGTCTGGAGTTTTCCCTCACATCGCCACTGGCTTTCTTTCTGTTGCAGTACCACAGTGTGACCAGAAGAGGGAGGTTTTGTCTTCAGGCATCATGTCCC
This sequence comes from Labeo rohita, assembly GCF_022985175.1. NCBI lineage: Eukaryota > Metazoa > Chordata > Actinopteri > Cypriniformes > Cyprinidae > Labeo > Labeo rohita. Next base: position 20,141,728 of record NC_066869.1, read on the forward strand.
ATGACTTCACTAGTTGATGAGGTGGACGTCCTCATATGTGGTGGTTCTGCAGGGTTACACCAACACACACCATTACAGCCTTCAGTTATAGTAAAGTAAGTCAAGTATGTAATTTTCTTATGTTAAAATAATTCACGTTAAAGTGATAGTTCACCCAAGAATGAAAATTCTGTCATTAATTACTTAGCCTCATGGTGTTTAGAACCCGTAAGACCCATGTTCATCTTCGAAACACAAATTAAGATATTTTTGATGAAATCCAAGAGCTTTCTGACCCTGCATAGACAGCAACACAACTGACACATTCAAGACCCAGAAAGGTAGTAAGGACAAAATAATCACTTTATTTTTCAATTCCTTTCCTTCCATGTCAGTCGTACTTTACTTTCGTAAATGCATGTCTAAGACTAATACGGAGGAGAATAAATTGTTGAATAAAGTCATTATTTTTGTTTTCTTTGCTCTTAAAACATGTTCTCGTAGCTTCGTAAAATGAAGGTAATTTGTGTTTGTGTTCCAAAGATGAACAAAAGGTCTTACAGGTTTGGAACGACATGATGGTGAGTAATTAGTGTCAGAATTTTCATTTTTTGGGTGAACTATCCCTTTAAATGTTATAATATTTTTTCCTATCCCAGTTTAAAGTCACAATGAAACAGAAGTATATCTTTTCTTCCAAATTTTTACATATATCCAAGTGAAAAAAAAAATTAGGGTTGGACTTTATTCTATCCATCAGTTGCTGATTGGAGGTAGGCGTTGCACTCAAAGTATAGTGTAATTTTTTTTTAAATTTGTCATTAAAACAATAAAACAATTATTGTTTTACAAGAAAATACAATTTCGATTTTTCTACTTGTATTATTGTTCTAATGTGTTATTTGTTATTTCTGTGAAATTAGACATTCCTGAGTGAAAACTGGTTCCATACTTAATTTTTCAATGCAGATGTAGATGAACGCAAGCTTGCAGAGTTTTAAGCACACTAAATGATTAGAGAGTCCTGTTTACGTCACCAGATAAAAGTCTGGCATTTTTACCAGAAAATCCAGTTATGAGATTTTGATTTATCATTACAAAGTCAAACTTAAAAAAAACAAACAAACAAACAAAAAAACAACAACACATGCACAGATTAATTGTTGACAATAAGATCTATAACATGCATTTAGAAAATAGGTTGAATTTTTACTTTATGCTGACTTGCTGTGCAGTAAAAAACGTAAGTTGGTTCATTTGTTAAAGGAGAAGTTCACCTCCAGAACAAAAATTTACAGATAATTTACTCACCCCATTGTCATCCAAGATGTCCATGTCTTTCTTTCATCAGTCATAAAGAAATTATGTTTCTTGAGGAAAACATTTCAGGAATTCTCTCCATATAATGGACTTCTATGGTGCCCATGAGTTTGAACTTCCAAAATGCAGTTTAAATGTTTAATTTTACTACTCATATACTTTTTAATCTCAAATGCTCGTCTTGTCTAGCTCTGTGATGCGCATGCATACTCTGTGTAATCCGGGTCAATACAGTTAGGGCAGGTCGAAAAACTCCCATCTTATTTTTTCCTCCAACTTCAAAATCATCCTACATCGCTGTTTTAACTTTTTTTTTTTTGTAAAGGGCATTTGACCTTCTTTGCACATTCACTTTGTAAACACTGGGTTGGTACTTCTGCAGTGATCATTTAGAGCCCTTTGAAGCTGCATTTAAACTGCATTTTGGAAGTTCAAACTTCCGGGCACCATAGAAGTCCACTATATGGAGAACATTCCTGAAATGTTTTCCTCAAGAAACATAAATTTCTGTACGACTGAAGCAAGAAAGTCATGGACATCTTGGATAACAAGGATGTGAGTAAATTATTTGTACATTTTTGTTCTGGAAGTGAACTACTCCTTTAAGGATATAAATAGCATGCTGCATCCAAATCAAAAGGGCAACCCCCCCCCACCCCACACATTTTAAATGATATACATTGCCTTTAAGAATTGGTATCTCTCTTAAACATCAATGTATTTTTGTGTGCATATGCATTATTTGTGCCCTTCTCTACTGCATTCTAATTATTTTGAATGTTACAGCAATACATTTGTGTTAATTAGTGACAGCTAAATTTGTATAAGATGCATTTTCTTTGTTTCTATGGTGACAAACCTGTCACAGCAGCAGAAGACGGAGCACGGTGAGGTCTCAATGCCACGGAACTTTCCAGAGTTGGGCGTATCGGTGCACTCAGCGATGAACGCGTGCAGGTCAGTGATATGGATAGGCTCCTGAGTTTGATGCTGAATGGAAATGAAAGGATATCATCATGTTACTATAATCAAGTTGTTTAAATTGTCTTACTACTTGCTAAATATAACACCTCTTAAATTTAAAATCAATACTGATCATTTACAATAATAGGAATATAAAAATAATTAAGAAAATTGGGTAAAACGTATTTAAAATAATAAAAAAAAGACAAAAATTGTTATTAAAAAATAAATAAATAAAGAAACACAATCACCTACATACACAAAAACATAATTATTGAATTGAATTCTATGGTTTACACTGAGTATTATGCATGCATGTTTGTACACGTGCGTGTGCTGAAATTATATCAGGAACAAAACATGTTTTTCACTTCTATCTTTTCATCTACCTCATCTTTCATTCTTACCTTGATGGTCTCATAAGCTCCAGTGATGAGAGCGATAAAGAGAGAGAGCACCATGTAAATGAACAGAGAGATGAACGTGTAAAGGTAAACCTGCAAAGGAACATAGTACATTTACTGCATTGAATTCTGTAGCATTTGTCGTAAGTACCTGTGTGAGGACATGAGGGTGAAACTCACCTGACTAAAGACCCAGACGAGCATGCTGCTCTCTTGCATGCCACTGAAGGTCACAAACATGTCATCTCCATTGATCAGAGAGAAAAGACACTCAGACACCAGCGAGAGAGAGCGAAACTGAGGAAACAAAACAAAACTATGAACACCAAACACCATATATAATGAAAGAGAAGACACATATACATATACACTACTGTTCAAAAGTTTTGTTTTTTAAATGTTTCTGAAAGTCTCATATGCTCTCTATTATATATGCATATGCAAAAACAGTAATATTGTGAAATATTTTTACAATTTAAAATTACTGTTTTCTATTTAAGTATGTTTTAAAACATAATTTATTCCTGTGATGGCAAAGCTGAATTTTCAGCATCATTACTGCAGTCTTCAGTGTCACATGATCCTTCAGAAATCATTCTAATATGTTGATTCGGTGATTATTATTAATGTTGGAAACAGTTGTTCGAAAATATTTTATAACATTATAAATGTCTTAACTGTCACTGGGTGAATTTTAGGCATCTATGCTGAATAAAAGAATCAATTTGTTTAAAAAAATAAATCTTATTGACTACAAACATTTGAAACAATGTATTAATAGTATAAATACTACTATTTTACAGACTCTAAAAACATTATCTCTTTTGGATTTCTCTGAATTTAATTACATCACAGCATGTAGGAAATTAAAATCATTTGTCACTTTCTCAAACAAAAAATATAAATGTCAATGTCGGTGGCTTTAGGAAAACAACATACGGTGAGCAATCTGCATTTAAACTCGTAAATATAGGAGGAATATGTCAAAGTGGTGTTATGACTATAACTAAATATTAGCATGTAGATGTCTTCAGGCCAGCACTTTTATCAAACGTGAAATTTGTTACAGATTGAACATGGTATGTTTGAGTTAGTGTAAAACAAGTCATCTCCTGTTGCCAGCAGGTGGCGCTATCATTATAACCGAATATTGGCCTTTAGATGTCTTCAGACCAGGACTCTTATCGAACATGTGAAGTTTGGTGCAGATCAGACATTGAACGTCTGAGTTACAACAACTTGTTTTTCCAAGGCGAAACATTTGTCAGGCCGTCACAGACACGCCCTTTAACGAAAACTCTGGATCTTCGTTTTTAACATTTAACATCGCAAAGGCCTTTAGATTAGACTGACCAAATATAATGTTGTTGTCATTAAATCTTTAGGAGGAGTTTGTTACAGTGTAAAACATATCACTTCCTGTTGCCAGCAGGTGGTGCTATGACTACAACTGAATATGGGCATGGTGGTGTGTTCAGAACACGACTCAAACATATGATATCAAATGTGTATTTTGGTGCAGATCAGACACTGTATGGCGGAGTTATAACAACTTCCTATTTCAGGGTGAAACATCAAAGTTTGTCAGGCCGCCACAGACAACTTAACATAACAAAGGGCTTTAGATTAGACTGACCAAATTTGGTGTTGATCTGTTTAAATCTCTAGGAGGAGTTTGTTAAAATGCCTGAAAATGGCAAAAATGGCATAAAACTGGCTGAGGAAATTAAAAACAACAGACTTCCTGTGGGGTTTCGAGCTTTGTACTAGGACTTTTTTGTAGGTACTGGTGTGTTACATGTGTCTACCGAAATTCGTAAATGTATGTGAAACATAGCTTAAGTGGCACTTCGTTTAAATTTTATAGGTGGCGCTATCAAGACATTTTGACACACACCGTTCTAAAATCTAATAATTTTCACCACTTCTGGCCTGTGTGCAAAATGTTAGTTTTTTCAGCGTGTGTACAAAGATTCAGAATTCTTGCGCATGTTTAGGCCATCAAAAATGCAAGTCATTTTGGAGAAGAAGAAGAAACTGAGCAATTCCAATAGGGTCCTTGCACCATCGGTGCTCAGGCCCTTAAAAAATGTCGAAAGGAAATTGCATATTGGTAAATTACGAATACTTCTAATAACCAACTGGATACATTTTTCATTTTACCCAGAACCAAATATTCCATTTTTGGACATGTCCCATGTATTACCATGTGGAGTTATTGAATTATTATTTGCTTTGCCTCTGTCAGGCCTAAGTTGTGTACCTTAACATGGTAGGGTCCCAGCACAATCCACCCACAGAAGCAATAACCGAGGTAGATTACCGCCACACAGCAACAGAAACGGATCACATTAGGGAATGCAGCTCGTAAAGTGACAATGAGAATCTGAGAAATGGAAAACATAATAGAGTAGATGAAATCCACATTCTAAAAAACATCTTTTTTTTTTGCAAGCAAATCTCCACTAGAGATGTGGTGACATTTCAGGTGTATTTAATGATTTAACAAACAATATTTTTAAAAAATCATAGTGAGTTCAGTTCTGACAATCAAGAAAATGTGCAAATGGCAAGAAAATGTGAACACTGGTGTGTGGGTGCGTTTGTTTCTCACATTGTACTTCTGAAAAAAGGTGAGGTAGCGAATAACTCCAACCCAAACCAATAACGTTGAGGTGCCCAAGAGGATCCCACACTCATCATAGGATGAGACGTTCTGAGGGTTGAAACAAAGTATCATGAAATATCACTGCTGATTGTGACCCAATGCAATGCCTCCATATGCATAAGGGTTTCTGAAGCCGACGGTCATCTGCGATTACTAACCTTTAGCTCAATCCCGATCTTAATGATAGATCCTGCGATAGTGAGCACGTCGCTAATGATGAGCAGAATATACCATCCATTAATAAACTCCATTCTGTCTCCCCAACACACATCACGCTTCAGAGAGGTCCTGAAGTACTGCACAAACTCCTGAAGAGAAAAATACAAGAGAGAATGTTAGGACAGGTTTGCCATTTTAATGTGGATTTGTTTGATATAGTGTCTTACATTTTGAAGAACGATTCCTCTGATGATAGAGCGGCCACAGAGGACCAGAGACAGAACACACACTACTGAAACAGCCACGTCAAACCACACACGAGCATAACTATCAGCTGGAGACAAAAAGACAGCATGAGTACAAGCATATATTGATTATCCACAATGTAAAAATGGTAATGGTAGTTGAGTCTTACCGTGTCCAGACACACTGGGGTCCCTACATTCCTTAATGGAGGCCTGATTATCAAGAGTGATCTTAACTTTACCACTGTGGGCTTTATTATCCAGCAGAATCTGAATATAAAATAGAACCAATTACATAATTAAAATGACTATAGAAATATCTCACATTGTTAGTATTGAAAAAAATAAATTACTTGGCCAAATTGGGAAAAAAGAAAATGTAGATAAACTGGCTCAAAACTGAAAAGTAAAATTACAAATAAAGTTTCCTTTTATAGGCATTTTAAATGACATATTCTTTAAATAATATATTTTTATATTTTATAACTTTATAAATAAAATAAATATAATTATATAATAATATATGTTAGACGCTAACATACTTTGCAAACTGAAAACAAAATCCAGACATACTGCTAAAACTACAGAATATATTTTTATATTTTATAAATAAATTAAATATAAATATAATTATATGATAATGTATGCTAGACACTAACATACTGTGCAAACTGAAAACAAAATCTAGACATACTGCTCAAAACTAAAGAATATATTTTTATATTTTATAATTTGATAAATAAAATAAATATAAATATAATTATATGATAATGTATGTTAGACACTAACATACTTTACAAACAAAATTGAGACATACTGCTTTTTGGAAACAAAATCTAGACATACTGCTCTAAACTAAAGAATATATTTTTATGTATTTCTACATATGAGATCTATCTATGTCTTTTTTTCCATATACATTTATAACTGTATATATATATATGTATATATACTGTATATATACATATATATATATATATATATATATATATATTGTTTGTTCTCTGTGTCAAATTTCCATTAACAGCCCTGTTAACGTGACTGTTTTCTTAAAAAATTACGTTTACATTTAGGTAAAAAAAAAACAAACAAAAAAAACAAGTTATATTTACAATTGCGTTTTTTTTTTGTTTTGTTTTTGGGTGAAAGTAGCATTTTATGTGTAAACTCACCGTGATGAAGAAAGTGTAACAGTCAGGAATTTCATTGTGGATGATGGTCTGTAGATTTATAGCCTTCAGCTGGAACTGTATGGTCACATTAATGAGCCTAAAAGAGAAAGTGTGTTAAAAGCGTTTTAGATTATCAATGGAAATATCTGAGAAGAAGAAACTTACATAAATAGTCCTGTTTAACTCACTTGTGAAACTTAAGGGTGAAGTTCCTGAAATCACGGCCCATACCTACTGTGGGAGTGGACAAAGGGTCCACGCCGATACAGTCTACAAAGAGGAAGTGAGAAATTCATCACCAACTAAACCAGCTTCAGTGGTCTTCAGCAGACAAGTGTGGTCAACAACAAGACCTATTTTAGATTAACATTAGAAAGTGATTCATGTGGTTCTCTCAGTAAGAAGGAACAGCAAGTAACAACAATGAGCGAAAGAGGAAGTAACAAGATCTTTTAGTTTCATCAAGTTCATCCACTAATTAACAGTAAATTTACAGGTGCTAGAAAACAAATATTTCAGGTTCATTAAGTCTTTGCCTTGATCCTACTGGATCCTAACATCCGTTATGGTTAAAGCAACTAAAACTAAAAAACTAAAATCAGAACAGGAACAAACTGGGATGAAAAAGAAGCTGAAAAACTGTCACCTGTGACCACATGTGGATCGATGATGAAGGTGTCATTAGCTGGATCAATCCTGCCTTTTTTATAATACTGTTGACACAGAGAAAGCGCACTCCCGTTCACACCAACATTGTATACATACGCATAACGGCCCACTGTCGTCTCCGTCAATGCCAGATACTGAAAGACAAGTAAAAAGAATTGGTGTTATATAAGGTGTTAAATATAAACATGAGCAATGCAGAATATTCGAAAACTATATTAAACTACATTTAGGCAGTTTTATCGCCAGATACTTTCAGAAGACAAAGAATGACTGTAATCCAGGTTGTGTTGTGATTACACTGAGCTCACCACCCATAAATATCCCTATAAATATATTCATTAGTAAAATATTACATTACCTGTTCTATTGCGTAAAACATGTGGTCATAAACATCACTCTGTGTGTAAACAGCAAGGCCATCATTTGAATCATCATAGTCTTTGAGAAAAAGATGTTTAAATGAAGCCGTGTTTTCCTCCTTAAACGTCACCGCCATCTCGTTGCTTAAGCCAAAAAGTACCAGCTAGAGATATTGAGACAGCAAAAAAGAGAGAGGAAACATTTTTAATGTGATACGTGTCAAATGAGACCATTTTTTCCCCTTTTTTCTGTATCAGTCAGCTAAATATTTTGTAAGAGCCACTTTTTAATAAATGTCTTAAAACGCCACTAAAGATATTTGTGAACCTGGACCACAAAACCAGTCATAAGGGTCAGTTGAAATTGATATTTTTAATTGTAATATTTGAATTTGAGATCATCTAAAAGCTTTCCATTGATGGATGGTTTGTTAGGATAGGACAATATTTGGCTGAGATACAACTATTTGAAAATCTTTAATCTGAGGGTGACAAAAAATCGAAATATTGAGAAAATCGCCTTTAAAGTTGTCCAAATTAAGGTTTTAGCAATGCATACTACTAAATAAAACTAAAAGTTTTGATATATTTATGTTAGGAAATTTACAAAATATCTTCATGGAACATGATCTTCACTTAATATCCTAATGGTTTTTGGCATAAAATAAAAATCAATATACCCGTGCTACTTAAGACTGGTTTTGTGGTCCAGAGTTACATTCATGCTTACTAGTCAAGCCAGCAAACTCTGTGACACTTCAGGGTGTGAATTTAGATGAGCCCACAGTAGGGCATATCATAGTGGTTAAAGAATAATTTGAGGGTTAAACTGAGACTTTGTGCTGCAACGCTGACTTTAATAAGCTGTGGGTTGAGTATATGAGCTGTGGGTGGAAAATAAGAAAAATAAGAAAAGAAAAGAGTAATTTAAATACCTGTATAGTTACTATAAGAATCTTCAGTATTTGCATCACCAGTTTATAAGGTTTTCTGCCTTTGGCTTGGTACTTTTCACAGGGGCTCATGAAGAAATATTTCAACTTCCTGCGCAATGCTTCCTCTTCTTGGTCAGCCCCTATCCAGCCACCTGTTACTGGGGATGGCCTGGGGTTGCTATACTCATCCCTGTGGTCATTCGAACCATAGTCTGTCACCGGAAATAGTAACCTATCCCCTTCTGAAAGCGAAAGAGAGACACATATAGTACCAGTGAGATAAATCACAATGAAATTGTCTCTTTGTTTCACCTTTTTAATTACATTCACTTTTTTTTTTTGAGAAATCAATACTTTCTTTCACTAAGGATACATTAAATTAATCAAATGACATATAAAGAATCCTGAAAAAACATGCACAAATCATTAAAGGTGACATATCATGAACATCTGACTTTTTCAGTTTAAGTGCTATGTTTGGGTCCCCAGTGCATCTGCCAACCCAGAAAATGTGAAAAAGGACAACCCAGTAACTTTGTTTTGGTAATCCTTTCTCTGCAAGCATGTGAAAAAACGAGCACGTAAGATATTATTATAATATTACCGCCCCATAATATGCACGTTTCCACCCATGGCGCGGTCATTTTGTTTTCGCAAGCGACAATGGTGTACCAGTTCTAACGCCATGGCGAAAGTTTGAGCAATGCAAGCTAACTGTTCCCTCTTTGGCCTCACAGATGAGCACAGAACACTGTTTAGAGTCTCAGCCTCAGAGGAAACAAGAGAGCAGTGGATTTATTGATTTATTCACTGTATGTTACCCTGCTGCCACACAGATCTAATATAAACATGCCATTTTTTTCCAAGCTGTTAACCTTCACAGACATAACTGACAGTTTTTGTAACTCAAGTGTGTTTTTAACATAAACCTGTGTGTATTTGACAGTTTACGCGCAATATGACATGGAAGAGAACTTAGTTTAGTACTCACATGCCGTGTAACAGCTGCTTTCTGTACATGTGCTTCGGATGTGTGCGCTCAGAAAACTCTATATCAGAAGTTTAAACTAACGCATGATTTCAGCACAATAAACATGATAATCAAAACCAAACAGATGTTTTTTAGCAGAGTAACTGAAGTATGAGCTGTAAAGGCACAGCCCTATTCTGGAAAAGGGCGGGGAGCAGCAGCTTCTTTGCATTTAAAGAAACATGCACGAAAACAACGTGTTTCAATAGGTATTTTTAAAATTATATAAGATATAATAAATGATCTGTGGGGTATTTTGAGCTGAAGCTTTACAGACACATTCTAGGGACACCTGAGATGTATATTCCATATTGTAAAAAGGTGCATAATAGGTCTCCTTCAAGCAGCAAAACAATAAACAACAATGGGACAATAACAAGAAATGTTTCCTGAGGATCAAATCAGCATATTAGTATGATTTCTAAAGAATCATGTGACTCTGAAAACTAGAGTAATGATGCTGAAAATTCAGCTTTGCATCACAGGATTAAATTACACTTACCCTACTTAATGCATACAGTCAAGAACAACAGAACAGTTCATTCATTATGAATCACAGTTCACACTTAGTTCACCAGAACACAGTGGTGAACTTGTGTCTTGAAAGTGAGAGACAGACTGAAAGAGAAGATGGCCATGACCTTCAGTCTACTTTAGTAAGTCAGGGATCACCTATATGTTCACAACCTAAAACTTGAGATCTGATGAGTGCTCTCTTCTTTAAAGTGATGTGAAATCACTTGAGAAATGTTCTGAAGGCTTTAAAACCATGGCTGGATTGTCAAAGACTACTCAAAAAAGAACAAAATTTGTCAAAGCTTCATTGTTGACCTGCAATGCAGCAAATCTTGATGTTTCACTCCATAGTGAGTCATGTGAAAGGGCCTTAAGCTGTTTAGCTTAGTTAGCTTGTCAAGGACACGTCTTTAAATTAGCACGGCTGGTTTGTGAATGAATGATTTATTTTATTCCAGTCTCTTACTATGGCCTCAAAGCTCTGTGAGTTCAACAAAACATTATCAGCTTGTCTTCATTTCACACAATGAAGAAGTGTCAATAACGTCAATCCTGCCTATGCACTTCCTGTACTGCTGTTATGTAGAGTCAAAAATTATGCTTCGTTTCTTTCTTTCTTTAAAAAAAAAAAAAATCACTGACTAAACACTTTCCAAAAGCATTTCTAAGTCTGAAACTACTGGAAATCTGACTTTTGGAAGTGGTGGCTAAAATATAAGCATGTTTTTCTTGTGCAATTCTGTAAAGATCCTGTGTTATTTATGCAATTGCTCTATCACAATGACCGGTTATCTCATGACTTTCATGACTACAGACAAAGAACTGCCAAGAAATATAAATATAAAAAAATATATATAAAATAAAAAAATTAATTCAATAAAAAAAGGTTTGCTGTGATTGTAGGGATGGACAAATTGGCTCAAAATGTTGCTGAAACATGTTGCGTATATTTATTTAATTAAATAATAAATGATTTGTGACCCTGGACTACAAAACCAGTCTTAAGTAGCACAGTTATATTTGTAGCAATAGCCAAAAATACACTGTCTTTTATGCCAGAAATCGTTAGGATATTAAAGGAGAAGTTCACTTCCAGAACAAAAATTTACAGATGATGTACTCACCCCCTTGTCATCCAAGATGTTCATGTCTTTCTTTCTTCAGCTGTAAAGAATATGTTTTTGAGAGAAACATTTCAGGATTTTTTTCCATATAATGGACTGCTATGGTGCCCCGATTTTGAACTTCCAAAATGTAGTTTCAATGCAGCTTCAAACCATTCCAAATGCGGTTGTAAATGATCCCACCCGAGGAAGAAGGGTCTTATCTAGCAAAACGTTCGGTTATTTTCATTTAAAAAAATACAATTTATATACTTTTTAATGTCAAACGCTCATCTTGTCTCACTTTGCCTGAACTGTTTTTTTCCGGTTCATAACAGACCCATCTCATGTTCTCCCTCAACTTCAAAATCGTCCTATATCGCTGTTTTACCTTTTTTGTTGAGGGTGTCTGATCTTGTTTGCATGTTTACTTTGCAAAGACTGGGTCGGTACTTCTGCAGCGATGTAGGATGATTTTGAAATGATTTTTGAAGTTGAAGAAAAAAATTTGATTGGAGTTTTTTGACATAACCTAACTGTCAGAATACAGTTTTTGATTAGATTACTTGATTATTTATATATATATATATATATATATATATATTTTATTTTTTTTTTTAATGGAAATAACCAATCATTTTTCTAGATAAGACCCTTCTTCCTCAGCTGGGATTGTTTACAACTGCATTTGGGATCGTTTGAAGCTGCATTTAAACTGCATTTTGGAAGTTCAAAATTGGGGCACCATATCAGTCCACTATATGGAGAAAAACGCAGAAATGTTTAACTAAAAAAAAAACAAAACAAAAAAACATACTTTCTTTACGGCTGAAGAAAAAAAGACATGAACATCTTGGAAGACAAGGGGGTGAGTACATTATCTGTAAATTTTTGTTCTGGAAGTGAACTACTCCTTTAAGTAAAGTTCATTTTCCATGAAGATCTTTTGTAAATTTCCTACCGTAAATATATCAAACTTTAATATTTGATTAGTGATATGCATTGCTAAAAACTTAATTTGGACAACTTTAGAAGCGATTTTCTCGATATTTTGATTTTTTGCACCCTCAGATTCCAGATTTTCAAATAGTTGTAACTCAGCCAAATTTTGTCCTTTTCTAACAAAACCATATATCAACAGAAAGCTTTATTCATCTTTCAGATGATGTTTAAATCTCAAATTCAAAAAATTGATTCTTATGACTGGCTTCATGGTCCAGGATCACGTTTGATAATGGTACTCAGCCAAATGAATTTCTGTTTTATTAAGATTAATCATACCACACACAGCTACACACCTACATATAACGGAAGTATAGTGGAACACAATTTTTCATGCCTCATAAATAACACATTAATCACAATCCAAAGTGACAGCATCTAATCTAAGATGAACGGAAAGTGAAATACAAAAGACAAAAGTAAGTGGGTCAAGCCACTTAAGTGTGATTAATGATCACAGCGTGTGTGGCCTGACAAAGGGGAAATTTCATGCAGCTGTAGTACTGCACAGCAGAAAAGTACCGATTCATACTCTTAAGTTCCTGTAATGTTCACACTGAGTATTCAAGCTGATGTTATTTCTCTGATTTCTTTACCTTCCTGAACATCTGACCTGCCGATGACTGCATGATTAAGCAAAAACTGAGAGAGACTGAGAGTGTTTCTGAAACTCTACCTACTGGCTCTCATTGGTCTCTCTAATCAAAACCATCGTTCATCTAGCAGCAGATCTGTGTGCCAGTCTGTCTGTCACAGCCAAGATACTATAATCTTGCCTTAAAGCACAGTGCCTCAAACGCAGGACATTTTAGTTTCTGCATAGCAGAATGATTGATAATGCAGCCCAGTGAAGCGATAGGAATCTTGACAGCAAAATTGCGGTGGATACGGGCATCCAAAGCTGCTCACAAACCCTGACTACAAGTGATAGAGTCATTCAAATGCCAAAAAATAAACTGAAAAATCTCATCCATCCAGTTTTACAGGTAGCCATGTTTCAGCACACAAGCGTACACTGGCTTCTCACACGCTCTTGCTGTCATAATAAGTCAAGGGTATGACTATCAGCATGTTATAATAACTCTATCGCAGGTGACATCAGGGTTTGTCGTTCTGCCCGAGCCACCCATGAACTACACACCGACATGCAAACACAATACAAGCAAATGACAGATCTGTCGGTACATATAAGGCCACACACTTATGAATTTATATATTAAGAAAAACTTGTGTTATATATATGCATTCATTCATTCATTCATTCATTCATTCATTCATTCATTCATTTTCCCCATCTAAATTTTTTTTTGGATGCTAAAATTTCAGTGCATCACAAGTATTCAAATGGTTAAAATGGTTTTCAAGGGCCACAATTACTGACTAAAACACTGATGTACAAAAATGTGGATAAACTTCAACAGCTGATCATGTCAGATGTGTGCACTAAATGCACTTCATCTTCAAAAAAAACAAACAAAAAAATATGATAGAACAGTAGTATGTAAAATTTGTATTTGGTTAAAATATTGAGAGGTGGCTCATTCCCAAAGAACATTATGACTGATTACAGAAACTTTATTTTCAGCTCAATGAAAAAAATTGGTTTCTGTAAAAAAAACAAAAACAAAAAAAAAAACAACAACAAAAAAAAAACACAGAAAATAATAAATACATAAAATAAAAAATAAAAAAATACAATTTTGGTGCAACACTAGACAAAAAATACATTATGAAATATTCTCAATATTTTTTTCTTGTGTGTAGAAGTCATTATTATGGACTGGTATGGTGCCCCGATTTTGAACTTCCAAAATGCAGTTTAAATGCGGCTTCAAACGATCCCAGCCAAGGAAGAAGGGTCTAATCTAGCAAAACGATCGGTTGTTTTCATTAAAGAATACAATTTAAATACTTTTTAATCTCAAATGCTCATCTTGCCTTTCTCTTCCTGATCTCTGTGTATTCAAGAGTTCAAACTCAGGGCACCATATCAGTCCATTATATGGAGAAAAATGCTGAAATGTTTTCCTCAAAAAACATTATTTCTTTACGACTGAAGAAAGAAAGACATGAACATCTTGGATGACAAGGGGGTGAGTACATTATATGTGAATCTTTCTTTTGGAAGTGGACTTCTCCTTTAACAGAGAAAAACACTGAAAAACATTTTTGTGTTTAAGAAAAGAGGAGCTTTGTTTAAAAGTTGAACTTCTATTAACTTGAGTGCTACATTTTCTTTTTATTTTAGATGTGGCAAAAGATGCAAACTGTCTGTCAAGCGCATGTTTTTCAAAGAAAAGGGATTGAAAAGCTGTAAATGTTTAAAGGTGTTCTGTGTGAACGTCCCCTTATGCAACTGATTTACCTTTTGAATTAATGTATGCAATCATAATAATTTAACATATTTTTGAGCAAAACATAATTATTAAGAACACAAATGTGCTTTAATCCATTGTGAATTGATTGGATGCTGATAAGTGTGTATTACATTAAAGAACACAGTTAAAATGAATGAAAATGTTCTATAATAAATCCTAAATAGGTTTTTGACTATTGGTTAACATTATCATATGACCACGAGAAAGTCTTTGCAACGGGGGGGAACAAATTGCTAAAGATTACAACATTTTTTTTAAAAAAAACAAACAAAAACAAAACAAAAAAAACATTCTTTCACAATAAGACGAAGACTCTTTCACAATATGACCAGGAACTAAGACAAAAATACAAAAGCAAATACAGGACTTTTTTTTACTTTTTACTTTTTTTTAGCATGGATATACCTATTTTAGTCACAAACCTGAACTACTTTGAGGCTAAAAATGCAGTTGCCAGGCAATTTCATGGCGGGATTTTAGACAGAATACCATGAATAGAAACTGCAGTAGGACCCATCAACAATTAGAATGAACAGTAATACTGTGGTATAAAACACAGTTTGGAAACTATACGCCTCCAGTCTACAAATCCCATTCATTGGCTCTTGTTGAGCAGATCAGGTTTAAATTCTCACATTTAGTGACTTTTATGGTCATTATAAACCCAGTGAAACAGAATTAAAAACACCTGTCAAATGAAGTTATAATTTGAAAATAAAGTTTTATGACTTCATAAGCACAATTTGGTGTTACTATAGAAATAAGGTCAATGGGACACAAATGAGGAAGAAAACACGAAAACAAGCGAGTGGAAAATAAATCACACCAATCCATATACTAACACAGCAGTCTATCCAGTCTCATGATGAAATACTGAATCATCCAAACCACAAAACTTTCAACAAACATCAAACAGGGCTATCTGCAAATAGGACGCAAACAAATATTTAGGACTAAAGGACCAAAGGGAAGATACAGGTCATTGCCATCTCCACACAAATCCCTACTCCTGATCAATGGTAGTTGTGGCCCTGAGCATAAGTGAAACTGTAAATGGTGACCATATGCTTCTGCATTATGAATGAAGGTTTACTAGTTTGCTCGAAACGGCTCTGAGGGTGTAGGACAAGAAAGACTGTTTAAGACAATTACATGAATCATCATAATGGCACTTAAAATATACATACAAGAGCAGCCTTATTTACAGAACATTTATTTACTTCTAAAAAAAATGTAAAAAGTTCGAGACTAAGACTGTAAATAGCCACTGATAACCACTCGTTACCACTAATACTCAGTCTAGACTCCTGTGTCTTTTACATTTGATATTCTTGTGCACCCTCAGCACGTCTGTGCACAACATATACGTTACACTTTCACAAAACAGAAAATAAACGCAGTTTTGTACTCCATTTCCTAAGAATACAGAACTATATTACTATATTTCCATTCTTGCGGTTTAACATCCCGTCGACGCACCGAAAGGCTCCATTATAGACATTATACTCAACATCTAGTTCATAATCGTCAGATCCGATCACTCACCGGAGGAAATATGATTGACTTTATTCGCGTCCACCTCGGCCATGTCAGCGATTTAAAATCACGTGCAGAGGCTGTCGGCATTAAAATCCCAGTTTAATTCACAGTACAACGAGACCCGACTCTGTTCAATTAGCTTGTTTTGTCCCTCTGTGGTTAGTTGAAGGGTTCCTCTCCGGTTACCGCATGTTTACATGCATCCACAGGCGAACAGCACAAGCAACTTCCGATGAGGTCATGTGACTAGACAGCATCATGTGACAATTCTGATGCTGCTGAGGCGCCATAAAACTTTCATGGTTTGTTGTGGATACTGTAAACAGAGCTTGTTGTGTATTATTCACATTAAGTGATATATGATAGTGAAAAAAAGGGAGTTCTTTGCGGATGTATTCTCATATCTACTTTGAAATAAATCAGATGATGGAAGCCCGTTTCACAATTGTGACTTTTTTTCTCAGAATTGCGTTATGGAACTTAAACTCACAGTTCCGAGAAATAGTCAGAATTGCGAGATAAAAACTAGCAATTCTGACTTTATTGCTCGCAAACTAACCACAGAGTTTATATCTATCAGAGTTTATAGCAAATTCTGACTTTTCCCGCCACACAGTTCTGATTTTTATTTCTCTTTTGAAGCGCGGGAAAAAAGGTTTATATCTCACAAATCTGACTTAATAACTCGTGCTATACAGAATTGCCAAATATAAACTCGTAATTCTAAGGAGAAAAGTCAGAATTGTGAGTTTATATCTCAATTCTGACTTTATAACTCGCAATTGTGAGTTTGTTTCATGCAATTCTGAGGTAAAATGTCAGAACTGTGAGATGTAAACTTGCAATTACGAGAAAAAAGTCATAATTGTGAGATAAAAAACCTTTATTTTTTATTTAGTTGCGGTAACTGGCTTTCATACTATACTGGAATGCTAGAACACTGCTGTACAATTTGATTTTCTCTATTTTGTTTTAAAGAATACATTGCATTATACTTCATATATTAAAACATGTTACACTTTCATATAAAGTTTAATTAACAACTGTATTATGTTTTATATGTTGTTTTTCTTACATTTACTTAACTGTCACAAATTATAAAGTTTATTTTTTTTTCTTATTTGAAGCAACACCAGAAAAATAAAACGACTACTGTTTAATATGTGTAAAACGTGGTAATTTTGTCAGCACAGTTTTCAGTAATGCACTAAAACATTCTAGATTCTTCGATACATTTAGAATAAGTATATTATTTTGTATTTGTTGTTTTTTTTAATTAAAATATAACGTAGCGTTTTACCTCTGAACTTTTTAAGATTAATCTCTTTAATTTTTCAGTTTTTTAGCCTGTTTTGTCCCAGTACTCAAAAATCAGTGAGAAGCTTAACATATGACGTACTGCTAATTTTTTACAACATGACAGCAATTACAGGAAATCGAGACTAAAGGTCATGATTACACTTTATTACACAAAACTGCTAAATCCAGTTCCTGACAAATGTTCCTATCATTTGCTTCAGTTATTGTTAGTGGAATTAAGCTGCTGCAACTGTCATTAAGAAAAAGAAAGTAAATGAAGCAGGCAAAATGTTACATTACATTAAAATATTAACAATAGCTATCGTAACAACTGTACAGCATTTAGACAGAAAATATTATCATGGTACATTCTTGTAAGGGACAACATTTCCTCATCTCTCCTTGCAGGTTACAAAGACTTTATTATATTGTCTGATGAAAAATAAAACAACATATGAACAAATGAAACATACATAGAATAATTCCCTATAATACAAAAATCAAACAGTCCAAATGTAATAATTTATGCTGTAAATAAAACTTCTTTGCTACTGTATATAAGCATATGAATCTCTGCTAGCACTATTTTTTTATCTTGACATATGTACATCGATCTGCACAATTTTGAGACTGTAGCAACTAACTGTTAAATGTGTGATTTTTTTTTTTTTCACCCAATATCAGTGCAGTGATACTCCATTGAGATCCAAGCCTAAATTCAATACTGATTTAATTTATGATTTATTACAATTTATTCATGTCTTACTATGGTACATGTGTAAAACTAACATCCAAAAACTACATACAGTTCATAGTTAATTTTATATCAGTATAGTGTATCAGTAAAGAGGTCATTTTACACTGGAATGGACTGGTGAGGTGACTGTGTTGATGTGGCTTTTCCTCATCAATATTCTGTAACATCACAAAAAAAAAAAAAAAAAAGGACAACCAGAGACAGACTTTTTTAGGTCTGTGCTACATACAGTGAATTTGTAAGCAAAGCTATAAAAATAAATGACAAAAAACAATGTTGAGACTCCACACCTAATGCTAAAACTTAAGACTAGATGTACTAAGCAATTTGCTATCTGCCATCTAGAGTTTTATCACGAGCAATGACTGCCTCATCAAACTTGATCATCAGTGTGGTTCCCTTATGCCAGTGCACTGTGACTTTGGCTGGGAAGCCACTGTGGGTTAAAATCGCCTCCACGATGCCACCGGTGAAGGCTGCACAGTTTAAAGTGCTATTCTCTTTAGGTACTGAAATGTAGGCATTGATCAAAGGCTCCTTTTCAATGATGTAGTATGTTTTGTCATCATCGTTGGCTTGTTCCAGTTTGTCTGCTTCCTTGCCGAATAATGCTTTCCATACATTGACCTAGGAAGATAGAAAGAAAGAGTTAACACTTTCGGCTATGTGAAGCTTAAAGGAATAGTTCACCCAAAAATAAACAACAAAAGTAAAAACATCTTAATAATGAATTTGTTTCTTACAAACATGCAGCTTTTCACATCACAAGACATGGATTAATTTATTACTGCGATGCTTTTATCAGCTGTTTGAACTCTCATTCTGACGGCACCCATTCACTGCAGAGGGTCTATTGCTGAGCAAGTGATGTAATTGAATGTTTTCACAACGCGTCATCAATCTGCCACTGAACGTAAACAATGCCACTGAATCGAATGAAACTTGGATATTTTGCTAATTACTGCTGCTGAAAATGATCAATTATTGTCATGTTTTGGGCTGTACTAATCGGTCAGACCCAGGAAAAACATTTGGAGTACTATAGACTCCCAAAAGTTATAACAAATCAAGGAGAAGAGTGCAAAAAACTGTCTGAGGAACAAAAGGTGTTTGTGTTTGGCCAAACTGAACCACGATTTCCAGGGCAAGAATCTTGACAACATTCACGTTTGTGCTTATCATTTCCAGGCAGGTACATATTAGGCTAATATCTTAATTAATACTGATCAAACGCATCTTTACCACCTACTAACTTTAGTTCTTTCCTGCTTACTAAGTCCTTCTCTATATGATTTAGCAGCTTCCACACGTTTTTCTGTGGTTTAGACAGCGTACATTAGCAAAACAACGTATTCAGTAGTACATTCATCATGCAATCAACGTTGTTGTTTACATCTGAGTATCTCCAGTATGGCCACGCATCCGACATAATTGCAAACCCTCTTTAGGTTATGTGAAGTGCCTTATTAATGGATTTGTTGCTTACAAACATGCAGCTTTTCACTTCACAACACATTAATTAACAGACTGGAGTCATGTAGATTACTTGTGCATTATTGTGATGTTTATATCAGCTGTTTGGACTCTCATTCTGACGGCACCCGTTCACTGCAAATGATCTATTGCTGAGGAAGTGATGTAATACTAAATATCTCTCAATTCTGAGGAAACAAACTCAATACATTTTCATTTTTGGGTGAACTATTTAAAAATGATCTACAATCTGTAAACAAATAAACAGTAATACCTTAATGAAGAGAAGTATGTTTAATACTTTGGTTTCTCTTTTTCCATTTTTCTCTCTCATCACAAGAACATCCAGAAGACTGGCTCCAACACCTTGGCCCATGTCTGCCAGCCGGGCCTGGAGCTCCGACACCGAGTACACACGGCTCTGGCAGTACTGCACCATCTCAGAGAAGAGCAGCGCGAACGCACTCACGCTCACCTCAGTTTTGGGACGCGTGAGCGAGCGCTCGAGAATCGCAGATTTTCCTCGCGTAAAGCGCACCTCCATTCCGTCCACACCGAAAGTGAATCACAATCTGAATTAAAAAATGAACGTGCTTGAGTCCTGTAATATAAACAGTGTTTGTGTTATAAAACCAGCATATAATATTATGCAAAACATATTTCCGAATGCATAAATGTCGGTTCTCATTGATTTGTCATTCATTGTTACGCTTATGATGTATTTAACAGCCGGTCTTTGATTGCATTTTAGGTTTTGCAGATTGTAGAGGAACTAGATAATACGGCAAACGAGGCACTTCGTACAGAAATTATGAAATTATAGAGCTGGTATCACAATCAAAGCATATTTCAGGGCTTATTGGCGTTTACCTGATGTTTGGGTTTCAGTTCCGGATGCGTGAAGCCAGGATTAGTGCAAATCCTTGTTCTTCCATTGTCACCGGATATTTTCAAAATAAAAGTAGGACTGGAAATAGTAATGAATTTATGTTTTAGAAATAAAGCAACGTGTTTTGTAGTTCTAATTCAATTCACAGTTTTGAAAATGTAATTTTTGTTTTATTTATTTATTTAGCATTTTAAGGAAATGATGATTCAGCGGCAGTGACTTTTATTTTAAAATCGTCAAAAGTTACTGGCCAGAATGCGCTTTGTTCACAGTGCGTGATGCGCTTGTAAATAGTGAACTTGAAGAACCGGCTATTTATGTCCTTCGTGTAAGTTTGCAATTAATTTGAAAAGTGGAAATATATATTTAACATATGTTTTACGTACATATAAGTTCAGGAGAGTTTATAAGCATAACAGCATTGTATTTTATACATGTTAAATTACTCGAGTTTCATATCTGTTCTGCATTTGTGAAGTTAATCTGAAAACGAACTTTCTTTGTCTACAAAATTAGAGACCTTCAGAAATTTTACTAAAATGTTTTTCCATTAAACATCAGTTTCTTTCTCTCTTGTAAGGGGGTTTAAACTGCACTACAAGGTGTGAGAATGCTTCCTGCCTTTAAGAGCCTCAGACACTTTTCCACAACTACCATGAGGAGAGCAGGTAAGAAAATGTATTGAATATTTAAATTGGTTAACATTCATTGTAGTTGCTTCATATTTTATAGAATATACATGAATGTTATGAGTTATGTTGTGTTAAGATGTTATGACCTTTTGTACTTCAACACAGTGTCTGAGTTCCGAATGACTGTCCCATGGGGAGAGATGAGAGGTCAGGTTTGGGGTCCTTCCAATGGTCGTCCCGTGCTGTGCTTGCACGGTTGGGCTGACAACAGTGGGACGTTCAATACTCTGATTCCGCTGCTTCCTAAAGGTGCGGTGTTTGATTCCAGAGAATTTATTAACATTTTGGACATCCATTTATTATTACATATCTCATCTACAAACATTGGTTCTCATTTTCTCTTTTTTTCTCCACATCTCTCTCAGACTGGAGATTCGTAGCCATTGATTTTCCAGGTCACGGTCTCTCGTCTCACAGGCCTGATGGATGTTTTTACACCTTCCCTTTGTATGTGGCAGATGTTCGGCGAGTTGTAGAAGGTTTGAAGCGACTCAGCCTTTGTTACAAACCACTAATGAATTATCTTGACTACAAAAGAAAAACCCAAACAAAAAAAAATCCTTGGAAAGAGATAAATATGCTTGAGAAGCAACACAGCTTTAAACAGGAAGACTTTTCAAACGTAAATTTGATTTTAGTGGATTCTGGCAATTCGTTTTTCTTGTTTTATACATAACCAAGAGAGAAAATACACTATTATATAGATACAATCTGTGAAAACAAGATTTAAGAGTTGCTTCTAAAGTAGTGATCTTGTTTTTGTTTTTTGTTTTTTATTATTTGAAACCAAGGCAACAACTAATTTAAAACATAGATATGACTATATTTTATTTTTTTCCATTTGTTTTCAGCTCTTCAGTGGAAGCGGTTCTCTATCATTGGACATAGTATGGGTGAGTCAGCATTGTTCCTGCTGTCTTCATTCACTGACAGGTCAAAGTACTCTTTAGTGTGTGAAAGGTCAGAGGATCTATGCAAATTGTATGTTAACTGATGATAAATCATTATTGTTAAGCTGTGTTGTTGTAGTGCTCTGTAAAGTCTTTTCTGTATTTATATATTTTATAGCTTTTCTTCAGTGACGTAAATATATGTTAGTAGATTAGCAAGAGAGCATTAGGAGGACACTGGGATGAATGCCACAAACTTGACTTTGTATTCCTCTACTATTTATAGCATCACCACTTCTCTATATATCACCCTTATTCATGACAGTTGATGATCCAGTTTGGGCAATTAAATTATTATTAAATATAATAAATAATAATCATGGTTACTGGATAACACTGGAATATAAATGTAATTATAATAAAAGAAATTATACATTTCACATATCAGTAACATATTCATGACGTTCAAATAAGTGGAAACTATTTGTGACCCTGGACCACAAAACCAGTCATAAGCAGCATGGGTATATTTGTAGCAATAGCCAACTATACATTGTATGGGTCAAAATTATTGATTTTTCTTTTATGCCAAAAATCATTAGGATATTAAGTAAAGTTCATGTTCCATGAAGATATTTTGTAAATTTCCTACCGTAAATATATCAAAACATAATTTTTGATTAGTAATATGCATTGCTAAGAACTTCATTTGGACAACTTTAAAGGCAATTTTCTCAAAATTTAGATTTTTTTTGCACCCTCAGATTCCAGATTTTCAAATAACAAGCCATACATCATGGAAAGCTTATTTATTCAGCTTTTGTAAATCTCAAATTCAAAAAAATTACCCTTATGACTAGTTTTGCGGTCCAGGGTCACATTTTTAAACTGGATTAATTATTTGTTCATTTACCATAATTTTATGTTTTGTTTTGTTTAACAGGCGGGAATGTGGCAGGAATAGTGAGTATTCATAATATTTGTTTTCTATTTATGTAAATGTTATAGTTGTTTAGTATAGTGTTTCTCCGCAGGTTTTACTTCATGACCCATATTTGACATAAAAGGACAACCTATCACAGAACTAAAATGATGCAGTGGAAACAAAAATGTCTTTATTTAAGATGATGGTCCAACATTTTGTAAAATTATTAACTTTTTGCTATCTTGGTATGCATGAGTATAATGCTGGCTAGAATTGTTTTTATCTGCTGTCCTTAAATGGATACATTTCTGGTTTTTGCAACATCTGACAACCAGTGTTGTAGCACTGTGTGTAGCATTTCCTTCTGGTTTTCTAGTTTAGTGCCTTGTACCCAGAGATGGTTGATGATGTTGTTCTCTTGGATGCTTATGGATTCCTCCCAACACACGTGGTAAGAATAAATAGTCTGTAAATCATAGAGAAGACTTATTCATTGTGCATGCAGTAATGATAACAACATGCATGTTTTTTGTCCTTTTTTTAGACGGACATGTTTAAAAACATGAGGAAAGGGATAAATGATCAAATCCAGTATGACAACAAGACGAATGAGAGGAAAGAGAGGGTATACACTTATGAGAAAGCCAAAGAAAGGTGAAGTTTGGTTACAGACAAACATGTATAGTGCATTAATGTTCCCGTTTTCTGTTGAGTTTGTCACATTTCTCACAATTTGAGTGTCTTTGTCTGTGAAATCACCCAGACTGAAGGCTGCAAGCCCTTTCCTTACCGATCAATCTGCAGATATTCTGTTAGAGCGAGCGGTCAGAGAAGTTGAGGGAGGTAAGACATACTGTACGCTCACTCTAGGGACCTAGATTTTCTCACTTTTTCCTCTCTAAATTACATCCTTTCTCTTAAAGGATTTGTAT
This sequence comes from Labeo rohita, assembly GCF_022985175.1. Taxonomy (NCBI): domain Eukaryota; kingdom Metazoa; phylum Chordata; class Actinopteri; order Cypriniformes; family Cyprinidae; genus Labeo; species Labeo rohita. The sequence continues at coordinate 20,166,026 of NC_066869.1, forward strand.
TTACCAGAGATTTCAGGATCAACCTGGTGAGCATATATTTCTTAATGTCTTGACATTTTAGTTGTTTGTTTACTCACGACAACAAGATTTCAGATTTAGTTTGACTGTTTGACCCATATTTATCCGTGTCATACTCATATCTTCTCATGTTATTATGTACAGCAGTTTATTCCTTTTATGTCATGTTTTCAGCTATTCAGATGTTTTCCGTTTAGAAAGGAATGTGTAAAAAAACACTATACACATCATTAAAAATGTTCTTTTTGTTTCAGAAAAACATTGTAAATAATAATATGGAACAGTGCCTCCACATGTTGTCACAAGTTAAAGCCAGAGTGATGCTAGTGCTGTGAGTTCACACACATACACACACACAGTTTTTCCATAGTTTTCATAGTCTTCAAGAGAAACACTGTGCACATTTATGCGCAACTGTTCGAGATGTACATTTACATTTAATCATTTAGCAGACGCTTTTATACAATAGAAGCAATAGATGCACCATTATTAAAATTCTGTCCAGTACTGATAAGAAGATAATTATTTTCATGTTATGGCCGGATATCAATGGTTAGATATTAAATTCTCTACTATTATGTCTAAATAAATGCAAACTAAAACATTCAGTCATTTTTAAATGCTAAAAGTCAAAAGCTAAAAAGTTTAGGCATCACAGCTTTATAATGTACAGTATGAAAAATGTGTTGCTATTTGAAATATACTGGTCTCAAAAACGATTAAGACGGTTAAGTCAAATTTGAAATGCCTGAATGTCATTGTAGTAGATAATAAGAGGTATAAACTCAAAGTGGCATCCGTAAACATTTAATGTATAAATGTGACTTAAATCAATCTTAAATGGCTAGTTCACTCAAAAATGAAAATTCTGTCATTCATTACTCACCCTCATATCGTTCCAAACCCACAAGACGTTTATCTTCAGAACACAAATGAAGATATTTTTGATGGGATTCGAGAGCTTTCTGACCCTACATAGACAGCAATGTAACTGTCACGTTCAAGGCCCAGAAAAGTAGTAAGAACATTGTTAAAATAGTCCATGTGGCATCAGTGGTTCAACTGTATTATGAAGCTACGAGAATACTATTTGTGTGCAAAGAAAACAAAAATAACTACTTTATTCAACAGTTTTTTTTTTTTTTTTTCTCATCCATGTCAGTCTTTGCCGCACATTCACAAGAGTATCATGTCCGTTATGTGTGGTACTGCTAAAGACATTACAGTGTCTTTACTACCTTTCTGGGCCTTGAACGTGGTAGTTGCGTTGTTGTCTATGCAGGGTCCCAAAGCTCTCAGATTTCATAAAAAATATCTTAATTTGTGTTTCGAAGATGAATTAAGGTCTTATGGGTGAGCAAGTGCTGACAGAATTTTCAATTTGAGTGAACTATTAAAAACACTTTTTATCTACACAACAATTACATACACTCTCAGACTGCATTTGTATCTTGCATTCGTGTCCTGTGACATACTTTGCTGTTTGTGTCTTTCTTCAGGGCAAAAGATGGTCTGTTCAAAACATTTACTCTACCTAATGGATATGGTGATGTGATTCGGAAGAGCTGGATTGATCAAAAAGTGAGATGTGCACACATACACACAAACATAAGTGCAAAATGTCTGTCTGTTATTAAGTAGATATATCATTCTCACTCCTCTGCAGGCCACCGTTGTTGACGTAGAAGGGGATCATCACATTCACCTCAACAAACCAGAGGCTGTGGCCTCCATAATCACTGATTTTCTTCAGTCACAAAATCCTGACAAAAAGGAGAGTGAATCTAAGAAGTCTTCCAAATTATAGCTCACACATGATGATTCAGATTAGGTATACTGATTCAAAATATTCACAGCATTAACCAATTCTTGTCATTTTTGTATGATACTGTAATACTTTAAACATCTAAAAGATGTTTTATTAGAAAACGTTCAGAACGTTTCCAGTATTTTGCACTATCCATTTGTCTTCCATTTTTAACAAGATGTTCAGTTGCTGCTGATGGAAATCTCCCTCACAGCATAATGCCATCACATTCACACCTCACAGCAGGTATGGTGCTTTTTGAGATGTGGACTTTGTTATAGTTGCAAAATAAGCCACTATAAAAATACTGCTGACATATATTAATCAGTAATTTAAAAACAAAAAGGTTTAGTGCTGAACTGGTTTTATGCATTACTAGATTTAATATGCTCAAAGAAAAGCTGTCTGTATGTGATGAACAAGTAAAAAGTCTATTTATGTTAATAAATATTAACTTAAACATCAGGTCATTTTTACTTTTGTTGTAATGAAGAAAAATTAATATTGAAGTGTGTAATTTACTTTGTGCAATAATTTGACTTTGTGCCATTACTGGGGCACAGTAATAGGTCTGTTTCTATAAATTTTGAAGCTGCAGAAACCCAAAAAAGTATTTAGAAAATTAAATCAGGTTTAAAATGGATTAATGATGTTGAATTGCACTGCAGCTCAAATGTTATAATTTTTTAAAAGTGCTTTTACACATATAGTAACAACATCACAGTAGTAAAACAATAATATTGTGAAATATTATTACAATTTAAACTAACTTTTCTATATTTTACAGTGATGGCAAAGTTGAATTTTAGCATCATTACTCCAGTCTTCAGTGTCACATGGTCCTTCAGAAATCATTCTAATATGCTGATTTGATTCTCAATAAACATCAGTGTTGAAAACAGTTGCACTTTTTCAGGATTGTTTGATGAATAGAAAGTACAAAACAACAGCTTTTATTTGAAATAGAAATCTATTGTAACACAAATGCTTTGTCTGTCACTCTTGAACAATTTAATGATTCCTTTCTATACATTAGTATTAATTTTAAAAAAATATTGACCAACAGTAGTTTATATGTACTTGAATCTGATTGGCTGATGAACGGGAAACGCGCGGCGAACGTAGTTCCAGGCACGTTTTGACCGCATTACATGTCCAGATCACCTCGCCAAATGATTTCGGTTATTTTAAAGGTCCTTATAGCCTAAAACATCAGTAACCAAAAGCTACAACGACACTGGCCAAGAAAATAAATATAGCGAACCATACGATAAAAACGACAGATAATTTACATGTTTCTGGAACAAAATTATGTTTTATCATGCACGGAAAGCACATACTCTGGTTTTCCCGCTCTCTCCCTCTTAACGCATACACATAAGACACGCGGAAACATACACCCGCTAACGCTGTTAGCTCTACTCTGACGATTTATCAGTAAAAAAGTAGACCAACTTAAAAGCTATGACATTGCACAAGCGAGGTAACAACGGCGCTGTTCTAGGAGAAAATGAACTAGAAGTTTCGCTATTAGTAGAGACGTACAGATTTGGAGGTAATTTAACGGCCTGTCAGCATTTATTCCCTACATATATACAGGGTTGCCAGGTTTCCACAACAAAATCCACCCAAATGCTGCTCAAAACTAGCCCAATATATAGCGTTTGAAGGGGGGTCCCCGTTAAAAATCACGTTTTTTTCGGGGTTCCCTTGGTAAATTTGTATTTCAGGGGCTAAATATGACGTTATTGGTGTCGCTTTAACCCTCGGCAACTGTGTTGAAGTAGGGCAATTCCGCGGGAAAACCACGGACCTGGTAACACTGCATATAAAACACACTTATTTGTTAGATTGTTTGTTACTAAAGAAAAATGGGTCTGAGAAAAGTTTTCAGTAAAATTTACTGCAGATGCTGGTTGGTTTGGTCACGAAATTCAGGCATTTTAAGATGACATTTTTAAGTATCCAAATATTTTCTGGGGCCAACATTTGTTTGCATCAGCTGTATTTGTGAATGTGCAGATTGCTGTGAATATGTGTTTCTGTGTTTAAATTCCTTCAGGCTTTGCTGAAAGCTGCACATTTTGCATTTGTCTTGTGCTCAAATGTAGGTCAGTGCTGCTCAGTTTTGCCTGACATTTGAGACTATCAATAGCATGATACTCTGAACACCAACAACTGTGAAATGGGAGCTATTGTGATGAGATTGTATGTGCTTGTGTTTATAGATCTGCTTTATGTATATTCAGTCAAGCATTGCTCACCTCAAGCTAGTAAGAGTCATACAGCAGCTCCCAAGTTTGTGTGTGTGCAAGAAAAATGGCTTCGGGAAGAAAACTATTCTGGGAAGTGTCATTCATGAAATGTCATTCATCTCCACAAAAGGAGATTTTAAAGGGGTAGTTCACCCAAATATTGTGATGAACAGGAAAAAGGATATTTTGAAGAATCTTGATGACCAAACAGTTTTGGCTCCCATTGACTTCCATTGTATTTTGTTGTTACCAACATTCTTCTGTTTCTCTATTAAATGGTTCGTTCACCCCCCCCAAAAAAAAAAAAAATCTATCATTAATTACTCACCCTCATGTTGTTCCAAACCTGTATGACCTTTATTTGTCTTAAGAACACAAATTAAGATATTTTTGATGCTGTGGATTTCATCAAAAATACCGTAATTTGTGTTCCAAAGATGAATGGAGGTCTTACAAGTTTGGAAAGACATAAGGGTGAGTAATTAATAACAGAATTGTAATTTTTGGGTGAACTATCCCTTTAAGTGAATATGAATAGTCTCATTATGAATAATGGCATGCCAAACTTGATTATGCATATGTTATAATGAGAGATCAAGAGAGCTATGTTGGCATAAAAAACATTTTTATGATCATTTTTGTTCTTTTTACAGCTTCAGTGTACAAGGTCGCCATTCACTAAAATGCAAAAGAGCAGCATGAACATTCTCTTAAATTTCTCCTTTTGTGTTCCACAGATGAAAGTAAGTCATACAGTTTAAAAACAACACGAGTGTGATATTTGAACCTCTTTGGGTATGTGAAAACATTTCTCCTAAAACCTCACTCTGATTTCCAGTGATACCTGCCAAATTCCTGTTTGACGTGAAAAGATTACGAATGTAAAAGCAACACTGAGAAGAAAGGGTTACAAAAAAAATTACGTAACTTCTGCTCTGACCCTTTCCTCGTCAGAGATGTCTCCATGGTTACCCCCCCTCCCAACTGGAATGGGATGGTACAGCTTTGACAAGGAGAGCACGAAAGCAAGGGTGCAAGAAAAGCCCTCATTCCATAGCATTGAATAAAATAAAATGTCTTTGTCCACATAGCTTCACCAGCTGCTGTCTGGCTTCGTTATTCATTATTTTAATTCGACGGTTCTACCTGCTCATCCTGGGTTTGAGACTTTAAACCCCGAACTACAGCGCCAGTTCACAGCCAATCAAGGAAAGACTGCAGGTATGTAGAAACACATGATACATATGTGCATGTGTGGAAGTTAAGTTTTACAGCATGCTGTATAAGTATGTTTCATTGTTAGTGTACTTCATCTTCATGGTAGTTCATTGAGAGAATGCAGCACTGTTAAGTATGAGTGACAGCACCGTTATATTTTGATATGGATTATGCAGCATTTCATGTACTGCATTGCACAGGTGCATTCTCGTTTAGAGAATAATACAACTGTCTCTCCGTTTCTCTGTTTTAAGATAACACGATGCCCTGGATGTTTCTGGACTGGTTCGTCCCCGTCTATCTGCTGGTCTCTGTCCTGGTCCTGGCTGGTTTCGGAGCATGTCTGTATTTTCTGGAGCCGGGTCTTCAGGATGCCCACAAGTGGAGCAACAAGTCACTAAGGCACCAGCCGCTGGCTCCCACAAGGCAAACACACTGCAGAGATGACGACAGCAACGCCTTGTTATGATGGGACATTTGAGACGTTTGTGCCAAATCATATATTGATGCCACTTTATCAAAGTCCATTGTCTTTTCACAGGGTTTCTGTCGTTATATGCAATGATCTGCAATCAGATTACAGAGCAAAACAGTATAATACATCGCAGAACTCAATTCATTTGTTAAACAAAAATTATTTGCATTCAATTTTGTAATTTAAAAAAAAATGAGATGTATTCACCGTACAATTTCAAGACTAACTATGAAAACTGCCTTTACTGTAGTGGTCCTCAAACTTAAATAAAATTAATATTCATCAATGCAAATACAATTAATAGTGATGCATTAAAATACAATTTTACCGAAACCACTGAATTATTATTTAATATATTAACCTTTTAACTGTCACTCCCATTTTTGAACACAGACATAAAAATGCACTATCCAGACTTAAATTCTTATAATTCATGAATGAAAACATTTTGTAATATGATTTTAATGTACATTTTGCGTGGTAATTCAACGTCTGATTTTAAAATGCCTTTCAGAGGATGAATTTTGAGATTTTAAGTTTTTAACTGATATATAATTTCGCGATAGGGAAAAAGGCAACGAAGAAAGTCTTTTTTGACAAAGGTCAGAACTCATGTTATGATGTAAATTTTTTTCAGTTGCACTCTTGACATATATTAATCTATTATTTTTCCTGCATAATTTGTAAAACACAAAAATATGGTAAAATATCTATTTAGGATTCTTGGACAATGTATATTTTGTCATGATTAGATTAGGATTTATTTGTAATATGGTGAAGTAAACTAAAAAAAAAATATTTATTTTACTGTTTCGGCCAGGTAATTTAGTCGCTGAAATTTTGGTGCATCACTAACAATTATTACTCATATTAATTAATATTAAACTTTAAAAAAAAAAAAAAACTAAAATCTCTTTTTGTTTCTGGTTTTCTAATTTTTGATTATAAAAATAGATTAAAGAACAGAATTTTTGTTATAATTATATTAGAAATACTGGAATATTTATCTTATATATTATACCTTACCATGCTTTGAAAATTGTGTTGGACAATGGGGGTCATTTGAGTCTAAAGGCTTGAGAACCACTGCTTTAATGGGATCATAGTATTATAGTAAACAGCTGTCAGTGATGCTTCCCACACAACCTCCCACAGAAGTCAGTGTCAGAGTAAATTTTGGTGACATTTGGTCAAACTGGAAGAACATCCTTGACACTATGTGAAGGGGTATTGTGTGAAAACACATAATATACAATGGACAAACAAGAGGGAATGTTTCCAGGTCATGACGGTCATGTTCCACATCGCATTTTAGAACATGCCTGAAAAATCTGGAAAACCCACGTCCCAGGATAAAAACAGTATACTGTGAATTAAAGAGTGTAGTAGGGAACTCAAGCTACTCTGCATGCTATTTGCCATATTAAAAACACACACTGTTCAATTTTTTTTTTTTTTTGTGGGCTGGTGTTCTTATCTGAGGCCCTGGATGTGTTTATTGGTAGTTATTTTCATGTGCCAATATTTGTGTCACTTGGTCTGTAACATCTAGATTCACACCGATTTCATCAACAAAATGCAACCGTCCCTTTAAATGTGAGTTAAAATCATGTTAAGCTGTTGGTTATAATCACACTCTGGACAATCATATGTAATAATGGTATTTGTAATAAAGTGGATCGATGTATCATCAATTGTAGCATGTTTTTTCCTCTTGGAAATGTTATATTATACAATAAACACAAACTGGACAAAAAATGCTTCTCTTCTGCATGTTTTCACTTGATTTTGGAGTTTTACAAATTCTGCCATTTAGCGAGTGTGATGTGAAGAGAGTGGGTGAATGAGACAGTGGAGCTTCAGATGAGAAGAATGGAGGGAATGTAAGTCTAGTTCCCACTATTTCCTGACGCACTCTTCCCCCTTCATTCTCTTGCTTCTCTCTTCCAGTAAACAGACCACAGGATCACAGGTCAGTCATATTATATATCAATTTCAGAATTTGATGTACTCACTGTATGTCTTAGTAGAATAACCAACCCGCTTTTCTGTGTATTCAGTGAAATATCTGACTTGGAATTAGGGGTGTCACAATAATTTGTGTATCGATTCTACAATTTTTCGAATGCTTCGATTCACTCTCGAATTGATTCTAAGCTTAGTTTTTAACAGCAGATGGCACTGCATTCTATAGAAACAGCCGTAGGGGAGAGAGGGGTAAGATGAGCCATTTTTTACTTATGTGGTTGTTAAGGGGAAATAAGTAATCCGGGATGTTTCCTATCTTTTTACATTATCAGAATGCATAATTATGGCTTCTTATAAAAAAGTGTTCCTGTGGCTCAATTTGCCCCAGGCTAGGGGTAAGTTGACCTGAGTCAGTGGGTAAGATGAACTAACTGACCATCTGACTGAATCTGATTCAAACCCATGTGACATTTTAAAGATAATTTACCTCTTTTAAAAACTAACTTAATAATCAAATTTCATTTTACAGTCACAATTCATTTTTTAAAGCTAACGTAAACAGACTGAAATTAACTGAATTAGAATGAAGGAATAACTCCTTGTAACTAATAAACATTTTAGTCAAAAGATTATTGGCATTGTAGCTTTTCTGCAAACAGACCATTAGGGACTACTGGTGAAAAGATATATTTGATTATGATGTGAAAAGCATCTTCTGGTCCTCAGATAAGGATTTAGTGCACTTGTACACATAATATCTATTTATCTATCTATCTATCTATATATACGTATATATATACGTATACGTATATGTATATATATATGATAAACTAAGGCAGTTTCATAATATTACATTAAAATACCAGTTCATACTTCAGAGATTACTTTAACTTCAGTGCCTTATGTTGAGATAAGTTAAAGTGCTGGTTCAACTTACCCCACAGCACTTGGCTTACTTTGCCTCATAGCTGGCATTTTGGAAAAAACTAGCTAGCTTACCAGTTCCAGGCTAATATTTAGCTAAATGATTTGCATGGTTTTATATGTTGCTAAATCACCTATACTTTATGCATCATAAATATTTTTAGCCCTGGATAAATTTGCTTTGATGTAACAGCTGTTACATCTGTAATGCTAAAATTCTACTTTGACAAGCCAAAAACAGGTTTTAAAGTAAAATATGTGTTTCTTCTTTTCACAGTCTGGCAGAAATTATGTGTGATTCCAAAATACATGGTCTCAAGATACAGGGGGGTACCCACTGGCTCAACTTACCCCACTCTGCCCTACTCTGCTTGCATCCAGTTCCTCACACACACAATTTAAACTTAAAATAACCATTCAAAAAGTTCGAAAATGCTGACGCGAATTACAAGAGTGTTCAGAGCAGGCTGTTTTTAGTAATATCGCATCATAAAACATAAAGGCCAAGGTACATTTAACCACTTAAACTACTCAGTTGAAGCATTCGGAAAATCTTCGAATCGATTTATCGTTACACCCCTACTTGGAATAAGGTTTTTCTTCTATTTTCCTTCATGGTTCTTTGTAATTTAACTACTTACTATATATTTTGTGTTACATGCTCATATATTTATTTTTATTTTTATTTTTTATATTCTTATAGGCTGTGCAATGAACTCAAGGGAGCTAGATCTAACTGGAAACACATTACCTGCAGGATCTCCCATCATCTCACCTTCTCTATCCTCAGCAAGACTCTCTCCATGTCTTATCCCTCCTTCTCCTTCCCCTTCCCGTCTCTCTCCGTGTCTTGTTACCTCAGAATCTTCTCCCTCTCATCTCTCACCTTTATCCACTTCTCCTTCTCGTCTCAGTCCATCTTCTCACTTTATTTCATCTTACTCTCCTGTTCGTCTGTCTCCCTGTCCCACATGTGACCCATCTACCTCACCAACTAGAGTGTCCCCCTGTCCTGTGCCTCTTTCCCCATCTGTTGTCTTAAAAAAGCCTATCCATATTTCCTCCTTCAATCAGAGCTTGGAACAAGAGAACCTGACTGATAGTTCTCCACAAAGGTATGTTTCTCTCAATCCAGACGTTTTTTTTAAACTTTTTGATGCCAAAGACCACAAAATTAGCAGAACCCGTTCAGCAATTTATTTATTCTGTACACAAAAAAAGTGATATAAAGCATTGTTTTTGTAAGATTCAATACTAATATACAATTATACATAAACTAAATAGTAAAAAAAATAAAAAGCGACCTAAGTAAATAAAAACGTTTATTTGTTATCATTCCCTATACCCCTTTCCCAATATACTACATTATCATGTGTCACTTCCAAATATTTAATTTTTATAGTATTTTACACTGTTGAAATTTTGTCTATTGAAAATGTTAATTTATTCATCATAATTAACGTTACCTTGTCCATTTTTGTCTGTTCTACAGCATCATCAATACAGTGGATACATCCCTAAATTCACCACAGCTGAAGTCAGTCAAGACCATTTCTCAAGTAGAGACAATTAGAGGACATTCTGCTGTTATGCGTGGCAAAACATGGCCAGCAGAAAGCAAAATGTCTAGATTCACACCCATTTTATCCACTGAGAGAAGTGTAAGATCAATCCCCATAACCAACACAAGGGGTCAAAAGAAGCAAACTGGCCTACAACAAGAACCATTCAGACCTCAACAGCAGAATAAACTAAAGCAAAATTCAAACATCTATTGCAGGGGAGCTACCAAGCCTTCAACATTTGAAAGCTTAAGCCCTAAAAACCTCAGACATGTTGAAAAAAGTCCATACAGACCACAAAATCTAGCTAGCTATCAAAAGAAGCGTCAATCCCAAGACCCTACGCTAGTTCGAATCCGCCTTGGATTGATTAAAACAGGCAGGATTATAAACTCTGGTGCTCAGTTTTCTAATCTGGAGAAGATCAAGGGAAGCTGTGAAGAGAACAACCCCAAAACTCAGAGAGATGGGCATCCTGCTGTTTCGGAGAAGTTAAAACAGCCTATTCCTTCAAAGGTAATGTTAGAGGCAGCCAAGCAGGTAATAAGACCCAACGTGGTGAGTGAGAGGAGCTGTGGGAAACCTCAAAACCACCCACAAGTTTCAGCTGAAGGAACAACACAGTCAGGACTTACAAATCCAATCTCATCACCTGAGGCTACCACACACCAAAAGGATATTTTTCAAGAACTGGAATACAGTGAACTGGTTTCGTCCAGCCCAGAGCTTCGAAACAGAGTTTCAGAGGACTCTTCGTACTCTTCCCAACTGAATCAAACCAGTGCCAGTGACAGCCAAGAGTCTAAACCAAAGGTTAGGCCTCAGTCTTCAGCTTCCGAGACAGACACCACCGTCATTACATCCCGTTACAGTAATACAGCAGATCAGTGCAGCCGGATGAGCTGCTTCCAGTTTCCTTTGAAGAATCACAGATCATCCACTGAATGCGGTCAGCTGAGTCGAATCTGTAGACCTGTGATCAAAAGAACATCTGACAGTAGACCGACATACTTCAAAACACCTCAGGCATGGAGAAGATCTTCCTCAAACCAAACATTGAACACAAGAAGGGATGTCAGCAATTTATCCCAAAATAGATGCAGCCTTTCGGATTCAGATTCTTCTAAATCCTCTTCAAGCGAAGTGACCTTGCATGAAGATTACAGATTCGCAAGAAGACACAGAGGCTTGCGGTTATACAAAAAGTGTGCTGTTAGCTGTCCAACTAAATTTGTTGGAGACAATCATGATTCAGCTGTTCACCCGGACCTCTCGGACAGCCCAAACACACACACAAATTCTGAAACAGTGAAATGTTCCTTGACTGGACGGATGCCGCAGTGTCCATTCACTCAACAAGAGTCCAAACACATACTTCATACAACAGATTGTGACAGATTTCAAGACATAGACTCCTCGCGGTTAACAGAGCAAGAAGACCCCCCACCATTACGGCCATCTGTAGTCGCAGACACGAAGAGCGGAGCTGACGTAGAGGCCTGTCTTGAAGAATCTGTGTCTACAGGTGGGTGCAACGATAAATTACTGAAATAGCATTAAAAAGACTGTATATAAAGCTGCATAAAGACATGAGGCATCCTAAATAGTAAGTACTGTATATACATAGTAGCATTATTTAGATTTAGTATATAAACAAGCATGTGAAGTATCATGTATCAAGAAGACTTTAACCTGTCATTAGCGATAAATGTTTGGGCGAGAATCACAGTCAGTACTTTTAGGGTTAGAAATTTAGAGATGATTTCTAATAAATATTTTACTTAGGTGCACAATATGACATTCCAATTTGATACCTCAAATCATGTGTTTACGGAACGTAAACACTGCAGCAACTACAAGCAATGTGCTAAAAATCACTCAGAACACTTAATATGCTAAAATGAATCAAAACATCATAGTAACCACATGCTAAAATCACTCAGAACACTGTAGAAATGGCATAATGTGCTAAAAACAACAGAGCAACGTGCTAAAAATCACCTAAGGAACTTAAAAATGACACAAAAAAACTTTAGCAACATGCTAAATAACACTTTAACATCCACTTAACATGTTAAAATGAATCAAAACATCATAGTAACCACATAACAACATGCTAAAATCACTAAACCCCCCCCCCCCCCAGGAACTGAATAACGTGCTAAAAACAACTGAGCAACATGCTAAAAATCACTCCAAACACTTTAGCAAGCACTTAACATGCTAAAATGATTTAAAACATCATAGTAACCACATTACAATATGTTAAAATCACTCAGAACAAACTAGAAACTGCATAACGTTCTAAAAACAACAGAGTAACATGCTAAAAATCACCTAAGGAACTTAAAAATGACACAAAACACTTTTGCAACATGCTAAAAAAATCACTCAGAACTCTTTAGCAACCACCTAACAAGTTAAAATGAATCAAAACACCATAGTAGCCACATAACAACATGCTAAAATCAGTTAGAACACCCTAGAAACTGCATAATGTGCTAAAAACAACAGAGCAACATGCTAAAAATCACCGTAGGAACTTAAAAATGACACAAAACACTTTAGCAACATGCTAAAAATCACTGAGAACACTTTAGCAACGAAATAGCAATGTGAATCACTTAGAAAGCCTTATAACACAGCAATGTGCTAAAAATAGCCCTGAGCACTTTAGCTAATGTTAGGAACATGCTAAAAATCACTTTAGCAACTACATAGCAATATGCTAAAAAAAACAAGCAACTATATAGCAATGAACCCAATGTGCTAACAACAACACCCCACAAAAAAAGAATAGGAATGTGCTAAAAATCACTAAAAACATGTGCATAGCAAAATGCTACAAATCACTCAGAACACCTTAACAATCGCATAACAACACGCTAAAATCACTCTGAACACCTTAGCAACTGAATTGCATTGACTTGGCACAAGTGAGTGCCACTTCCATTTTCATTGAAAACTCTTAAATGGAATTTGCTACTAGTCTGGAACTCTAATAATCCACATTAATGATCTCTAATAGTCAGTTACACTGAATTTCAAGAGAAAAGTAAAAATAGCTTGTGGTAAGTCAATGTTTTAAAATGCTCAATATGTATCCAGAGATCTGAACATTAGAAACCCTAATATGCATACAGTGTGTGGTGAATATTAGCCACTATATAGATGACATGACAAACTGTAAATGATATAGCATTCAAAATTGGGACTCCGCCTTATCATCAAGCACAGGCCTGTCTAAACGGAGTGAGATAACCCGGTTATGAGGTAAAACACACACTGAGGCTCAACGGCACTTCAGTGGCACTGTATACACCACAAACATTTCACATGTGAACGGTGCACATGAGACAGGCAGGCGCGGGACTACAAAGCCGTGAAGTGTGAGTAGTTTGCATGACATAAAATATGCAACGGCAAATTAATATTTTGTTTTGTATGTGGAATTATAAATTAAAGTTAATAATTAACCGACTTTATATGCATAATATGATGTATTTCAGGATATTCAATGAGGACAAAATGTCAGATGGAACAAGGTGGTTGGAAAATAAGCGGACTTGATGACGTCAGCAGAACGGGATAGTTGTCAGTTAATAGTTATTGGTTCTTTCTAAATAATTTTGCTCCATAAACATTGTATTTAAGAAATTATATATTATTTTATTTTATTATTATTGCTGTAGTCCACATGTCGCGTTGTTTTACACTAGTCACCACTCCTGTGACTAATCAGCAATGGCATCTGCGTGATACAACGTGCATCGCAACGTTTAATATAAATATCTGCACAAATGTAACCTACCGAAACAAACATAGCCAAACGGAAAGTTTTAAATAGCAGAGTGCCAAAAAAAAAAAAAAAAAAAAAAAAAATCACCTAGCGGCCCGAATCCCTAATTTCAGCTCGACCCGTGCACTGAGCATGCGCGCTGCATCACCCAGTCTCCCGTTAGTTTCCTTGGTAACGAAAAAAGGGTGGAGGAAGGAATGAGGTGCATCGAGCTGCGAATAGCAAGGCGAGAGACGGGGTGAAAGAAAGAGGGAGCGAGGAGCGAGGTACCTGAACACATGATCATTCCCTAACGTCTGTTCAACTACTGCCTTAGCCTACTTATACTTCAATAGACTGTAAAACAGCGAGAGGCAGAAAAAGACGAAAAATAAAACACATCCTTCGACCGCTACAAAAACACGAATCGGTAAGTGGGAAGAGTGTTTATTATACGAATCCTTTTGAGGAAAACATGAATCAATAGAACCAAACGGGAGGTGATGTGTGTATTCAGCAGTGTGTGTTTATGTTTGGTTTCCCGCCCTTTGAAACAGCTAGTAATGCTAGTGATACTAATTTATTCTCTAAATGAAAGACAAACATCATTGTCGCTTGTGAAGGAAACCTCTCACGTTATGTGTTGCTGTTTAAAAGGCGTCTTGGTGCGTGGGAAAGGTCCAGCCGTGGGTGATTAATCCGATAAAGAGATTTGTTGAGTGGCTTCTGTAATAATTCATTATTTGTTGCTTATTTTGGGTGGCATATGGTGTTCATATAGGCCGGCAACTCAGAGGACTAGGCTGGAAAATAGGAGCAATAGAACATAGCATACATAGGTTTTGTAAAGCAAATTATTCACTCACGTCTAATCTTTGTAGTTTTTCCTCAGTTAATCATGTTGTTTCTAAACAACAACATATTGTACATGCAAAACAGAGTAGGCTATAGGGGTAAGATGAGCCATTTTTTACTTACGTGGTCCTTTAGGCTAAAAGAAATGTGAAATAAAGGTATAGTTCACCTAAAAATGAAAATCATCATGTACTCACCATCCACTTCCAAACCTGTATGAGTTACTTTCTTGTGCTGAACACAAAAGAAGATATTTTGAAGAATGTTGGTAAACAAACAGTTGACGGTAGCCATTGACTTGTGTAGTAACAGTAGACTTATATGTGACCCTGGACCACAAAACCAGTCGTAAGGGTAATTTTTATAAAAACTGAGATTTATACATCATATGAAAGCTGATAGCTTTCCATTGATGTATGGTTTGTTAGGATAGGATATACAAATATTTGATAATCTGATATCTGAGGGTACTAAAAATATTAAGAAAATCGCCTTTAAGATTGTCCAAGTTCTTAGCAATGCATATTACTAATTAAAAATTAAGTTCTGATTTATTTACAGTAGGTAATTTACAAAGCGTCTTCATGGAACATGATCTTTATGTAATATCCTAATGATTTTTGGCATAAAAGAAAATTTGATCTTTTTGGCTAATGCTACAAATATACCTATGCTACTTAAAACTGGTTTTGTGGTCCAGGGTCACATATATGTAACAGAGTCATAGATATGCTGCTTCACAACAGAAAATAAAAACACAAAATCAAATTAGGTTGTCATCATAGTAATAATAAAATTAATTTTTCAAACTGTGCACAGTTTATTAGACTTAAGGGCTACACAGTGTGTTATTTACACTCAAATAACATCTAGCCTGATTAAATGTATTGATTGTTTATCATTTGCTCTTTCACACAGACATGTCAGAAATTGTGCCCCCTGAAGTGAGACCTAAACCTGCTGTCCCAGCTAAGCCCTCTCATGTGGTGCCACCATCTAGTGTTCCCTTTGTGCCTTCACCCCAAGGAACAGGGGGTGAAGGTCAAGGGTCAGGTCGAGGATCTGCATTGCTTGGATACATCGGAATAGACACCATCATTGAGCAGATGCGGAAGAAGACGATGAAGACAGGCTTTGACTTCAACATCATGGTGGTTGGTGGGTGGAAAGCAATTTGTTCACATTTACTTTTTGCTTTGATCACTTTCTTATTATTTCTCCTCCCTTTCTACCTCCAGGTCAGAGTGGTCTTGGGAAGTCTACTTTAGTGAATACTCTCTTTAAGTCACAGGTGAGCAGGAGGAGCACAGGCTGGAGTCGTGATGAGAAGATCCCAAAGACCGTTGAGATTAAATCTGTGTCTCATGGTAAGAGTTTGATCATGCGACTTCTAAACATTTAACTGTGTCTCATCATATCAAGGATTTACATTACTTGTTCAAAGCTTTTAAGCATTGGTTGCTAACGGACAGACCTTTTACTGGACAGAAATAGACATCATGGGCTAATTAAGAAAGCCTCATTTAGTGTCAGCTGATGTAATCAATACACCAGGGCCTGTAGCACAGTGGCATATGTGTTTGTGAGTAAGAAGTGTTTAGACTAGCATGTGTTGTGCCCAGGGCAAGCTGATGGTAAATCCCCTATAGGTAAGTCAACAGCTGGCAAACTAAATGATGTCAAATGTATCCAAATGGTGTTAAGGAAAAAGGCTAGGTATTTATTTTTTGTTGACAAATGTAGGTGTGAAATGGGTGTCGGGAGGAAATATTTGAAATCATCATGATGTCGTGTCAGGATAAACATGATTTAAAGAAATACTTAACCCAAAAAACTCACCTTCATGTCATTCTAAACCTGCATGACTTACTTTCTTCTGTGGAACACAGAATAAGAATTCTTAAAGAGACAGTTCACCCCAAAATTAAAATTCTGCCATCATTTTCTAAAACTTATATATAGGTGTGTGTACACCAAACGTATTTATTTGTGGAAGTAGATCACATAAAAAGTCAAAGATGCAAATACATGTGAATTTGGTCACGCAATTGTCATAAAAGCATGATTTTTATTAAGGCATTTATATTGTGCTTCCACTGAAAATCCAGGTCACCAAAATTCAAAAGATCCAAGACTTGCTTGAAATTGCTTGATTCATATGGATTTAGTTTACCATGCTTTTATGACCTTTTTGGATCTTCTGAGGTTTGGTTATTTGGGCTTTCAGAAACCTCTCAGGTTTTATTAAAAATATCTTAATTTCTGTTAAAAGATTAACCGAAATCTTATGGTTTGGAATGACATGAGCGTAAATGATGACAGAATTTTCATTTTTGGGTGAACTGTCTCTTTAAGAATTTTTCCACTGTTTTTGTCCATATGTGACCTTAAGTAGCACAAGTATATTTGTAGCAATAGCCAACAATACATTGTATGGGTCAAAATTATCTACAAAAATCATTAGGATATTAAGTAAAGATCATGTTCGATGAAAATATTTTGTAAAATTCCTACTGTAAATATATTAAAACCTAATCTATGATTAGTAATATGCATTGTTAAGAACTTCATTTGGACAACTTTAAAGGCGATTTTCTCAGTATTTAGATTTTTTTGCACCCTCAGATTCCAGATTTTCAAATAGATCAAATCTTGGCCAAATATTGTCCTATCCTAACAAACCATACATTAATAGAAAATTTATCTATTTAACTTTCACATGGTGTACAAATCTCAATTTAAAAAAATTGACCCCTATGACTGGTTTTGTGGTTCACGGTCACATATAATGAAAGGCAGCACTTTGACCCCATTTATTTTATAGACAAAAAGTGGTGTTATCTGATAAGATTTAACCATCCTGTCACAGAAACAATCACTGTTATCTAAAATGCTGTATCTGTAGCTGTTATAAATATTGATTTTGCAGTGATTGAGGAAGGAGGAGTGAAGATGAAGTTAACAGTCGTTGACACACCAGGTTTTGGAGACCAAATCAACAATGAAAATTGGTGAGTACTGTGTGATTTCTCTGTTAAAGCCAGAGGACTGACTGCTATTTTTAACCAATTTAGTTTTTGCAAAAGATCCAAAATGCCACTGCATCCTGCATCACTGAGGGAAACTGAGGACATGCATTTGTGTCAGCTGAAATAAATGGGGTCAGTTAGGTACTTCATTTCGGTTGCTACTAACTGGCATCAAAAACGTGTTCCAAGTGTGAGGGGCAGTGTTGTGACTTCCAGATTTACACTTAATTTGCACAGACAAGAATCAGATTGCTGGTAGGGATGCCAAATGCGAGTGTGGTTTGGCAGCACGCCCTCAGTGATCACATCCAAGGATCTCAGTTAAAGGGACGCAGTGTTTTTCTTTGTCATTCAAACGCCTTAGGGAAAATAGTGCTGCGATGGTTGGTGGGTGCTGTTGTATGCAGCTTTTTATTCATATAGAACCAAAGCTTAAAATCGACATTTCTTTTCATTATTCCAACGCCACCCATACTGCTGAGAGAAGCATTTAGATGAATATGTCAGTTTGTGCTGGGCGCTTTCATTTCAATAGGAAAATAAACACACAACAAAAATGACAACATTGAGAAAACAAAAGTTGATCTGATCTTAGCGATGTGCAGTTCGCCACAACAGCCAAGTCATGTCACAGTACTTTATACAATAGATTGCTTTAAAGTGTCAGTGTGGCTTGCTTTCAAGCAGAATTACAACTGACGGAATGAACGGAATGAACCGATTTTCTGGAACATTCACTCAAGCTGTTTCAAACTCTGAACTCCAAACAAACTGTTTGGTCTAGTCTGGTTTTTCATTTGCTGTTTCAAAGTTTCATGTGCCCTAGCATAGCTTTCAGCATGCAACATCATTGAATATTTTCCTTTTTTGTTCCTAGCTGGGAGCCCATATCCAAATACATCAATGAACAATATGAGAAATTTTTGAAGGAAGAAGTCAACATTGCTCGCAAGAAACGCATCCCTGATACCAGAGTACACTGCTGCTTGTACTTCATATCTCCAACTGGACACTCGTGAGTTAGAATTTTATAATAATGTTTTTCTTAAGCTCATTTACCATACTAGTATCAAATTCTATCAATATGTATTAAAGTTGTCCAATCTTGTCCAAACTGAAAATCTGGGCAAAAGTCATGTAGTGTATTCCAGCCTTAAGACAAGCCGCTGTGTTGATTTAAGACCATGTGCATGAGTGCTCCTCATTCAGCCAGCTATGCTTGACTGAGCTGCATTAGGCAAACTGTGAACCTCAGAAAGGCCATTGTGTCTGTAATAAAATCGGTCTATTAATTATATCTCTTTCCCCTTTCTCAGGCTTCGCCAGTTGGATATTGAGTTCATGAAACATCTGAGTCGTGTGGTCAACATCATTCCTGTCATTGCCAAGTCAGACACACTCACTCTTGATGAGAAAACTGAATTTAAACAGAGGGTGAGAACGAAAGACAGATTCGCATGGTGATTCAAAATCAAGTCAGTTTTTTTATGCAATCAATTACAGTTCACCATACTTCCCTGCAGGTGAGGAAGGAGCTGGAAGCGTGTGGGATTGAGTGTTATCCGCAGAAGGAGTTTGATGAAGACATGGAGGATAAGAGTGACAATGATAAGATCAGGGTAGGGGGAACTTCTCTTTCCATCTCTCTTATCTCATGTTACATCCCATGTGTTTTCATCTTATGTTTGTCACATTAAATCTATGGATTACAGGAGGCAATGCCCTTTGCTGTGGTAGGAAGTGATAAAGAGTACCAGGTCAATGGCAAACGAGTTTTGGGCAGGAAGACAGCCTGGGGAGTGGTGGAGGGTGAGTAGCAAAAATGTTTGCTGTGTTATTTCACAACTTTTTATGCAGATTTCTGTTTGTTTCACTGTGCCAAGCATGATTAAAATGTTTATGTTATTTTAGGTGGTTCTGTTATTATGACAAAATAGATAAGTGGAGTTATTGAAACTGATTTCTCAGGCAGGAGAAGCCATATCCTGGAGTAATTAATAAGAACTTTACGCAGATGGCTAACAAACCTATAATATTTGGGTCATTTTCTATATTCAGTGCATTTTCTGTCCTTGCAGCAAATCATCTTATGTTGCATTTAAAACATGCACTGAAATTGCTTCCAAGAGGATTATGCTTTGGGTTTATATGCATATTTGCACGAAATAATATGAACCTAAGGCATTTTAATCACTTTATCAAACTGATGACATGTTCTCCAGTTTTCTCACGTGCTATTTGTCACCTTTTGACTTTTTATAAAAAATTAAATCTTAAAATGTTACAAAAACAGACGTTTTCTGCATGTTTTCCACCCTGTTAGTATGTACTTACTGTAGGAAGCATTAAGTTTACTTTGACCAACCAAGACAATAGTCCCTTTCACACAGTACCAGTAAATTGCCGTAAAATTACCTGAACAACTTTACTGGTAAATACGAAAATGTGCTGTTCACACAGGAAATGACATTCCATGTTTTTACCAGTAAAGCACCATTCACACATCAGTTTCAAAATACCGGTAAATTCTGACATCATTTGTAAACATGGAGGAGTATATGTGATTAGTGTTTTTGTTGATGTTTTCATTTTTGTGTCAAATGTTCCCATTCATGCAGCTGCTTTTGGCCCAGAGACATTATATTAGATGACTTCAAACCGAACTACACAGTGTGGATTAAATGCGTCATCTGCGTCAAAATGTTATGAATGGCCCAGAGTAGACGTCTTACATAAGTGCGCTCTGAACTTGTTCTCACACTGGTAATCTTGTTCTGTCTTCACACAGAGCATATTACCAGTAATTAATACAGCAATTTTTCTGATTTTATCGATTAATTCGAATTTAATGTTTTGCCACAATGTTATTTTTTAGAAATTGCAGAATCCCGACAATACAATATGCCAGTGATAACAGTCAAGAGAAAAGAACGATCCAACAGCATGTTGGCGCACATGCCGATCTTAAAATATATCAATGACTTTGTTTTGTCTCAAGATGGACATCTGTAATGTTTATTTCCAGGGCACGTTTATTTAAATGACTTAAATATCTTAACTGAACTATGGCCTAACCCTGGCTTAGTCTAAACCCTATATGTTTGAAAGGGGCTAATGCCAATTTCAAGGTAACTTTGAGGTACTGTGTATAAAGAATGATGTATTTTACAGTAAGGCTTGTGTATTTGTACTTGTGTACAGTATATTGTGTTATTACATACTTTCTGACAAAAGATTTTTTTAACATCTCTGTAGTTGAAAACCCAAATCACTGCGAATTCTCCTTACTTCGTGATTTCATGATTAGGTGATGTATAAAACTTTATTTGATATACTTATTACTGTATTCACTACTGTTCAAAAGTTTGGAGTCAGTAAGATTTTTTGAAAGAGTGCTTTTATTCAGAAAGAAAATGCCAGTAAAGACAGTATTACAAAAGATTTTTATTTCCAGTGAATACTGTTAAAATATTAAGCAGTGTAACTATTTACAACTATGAAAATAAAAATAAATGTTTCTTGATCAACATATTGAAATGATTTCTGAAGAATCATGTGACACTGAAGACTGGCGTAATGATGCTGAAAATTCAGCCATCACAGGAATAAATTGAATTTTTAAATCTATAATATAAAAATAATTTTCAACAATATTACCGCTTTTACTGTATTTTTGATCAAATTCACTCTTGATCAGCATTAGAGGCTTCTTTCAAAAACATTTAGAAATCTTACTGTCTCCAAATGTTTAAGTAATCTATATAAATATATTTATTCAGTCATTTTTTTATTTATTCACATATCAATATTGCTCTCTTAATATAAAAATGACTCGAATAATAATGTAATCATATACTCAGGTCTCACCTCCAGGACCTGAAGGAGGTCACTCATAACATCCACTACGAGACATACCGTGCCAAGAGGCTCAACGATAACGGAGGTCTGCATCCCATCTCCTCCTCTGGCCAAGACACACAAGAAAGCAACCTGTGAGGAAACAAATGAGCGGCATAGTAAGGATGCGAGAGAAGACGAAGATTCATCTTGTAATAATTCAGCTGTGCATGCTCAGAAGATTTCATCGCTGTGGAGGTTTTGTCTTTATACTCCTTTTAACTCTTTGTGGAACTTGTCATCAATTCCCCAGTTGCTCACTCCGCTGACTTTAGTGAGCGAGTTTGCTCGTGATAATCTTGTTCAGGTCTAATATGATGGCAAATAGCCTTGTGCACAAGAATTTGTGAATGGAAATTGCCAAGTGTTGGCATATCACTTGTTCTGCCCTCTACTGGAACCTCTGTTACCCATTTGAGCAGTTTTCTATTGTAAGACGGGAGATTGCACTGCCACTGCTTTCTGCAGCTAAGTGGGCCTTATTTATTAAAACATTTAGCACACATAGTACCTACGCCAATTAAACATACTCAAGTTATGAGTAAGCCTACTAAATTTTAACATGCAAGTGTTTTAATAAGTATTTCATCTCTTTGGCCCTATAAGGGTACAGCAGTGTTTCTCTAAGTACTAACTTTTTACCTTTGCTGTGTAGCTCTGCCAAAACAAGACTCTAAAGTGACCACTGAAGTATATTCCTACAGATCATTCCAAACAAACCAGGATTTACAGTGGCAAATGTGTTTAAATAGCTTTCCAGCAGCCAATTAAACTTCAGGAAGAAACTGAAAGAGCACTGATTAAAAACAATCAGTGCCTTTAACAAATCAAGAGTTGTAGTTTCAAGGTTTTTCTTCAGTACATTTTGTATGGACACCCCATGTTTGTGTGAATGAGTATAAAAATGGTCAGCTTTCTTAACATTATTGCATATGGTAATAGTGATTTCTGTCTTTTTATGTGATGGAATTTTTATTTTCATTTCCCACGTGTGCCAGTATTTCCAATTGTGTGTGTATATGTGTAATTACTTCTGCATTACATCTCACAATATCATTTCACAGATTGATACATTATGTATGGAAGTCAACAGATAAATACTGATCCTAAATTAGTTCACCAATCATTTTTTCATATCACATTTACTTAATGCTGGTGTGGAATAATAAAGCACCTCTGAACAATAATTATGAAACATTATTTATATTGTATTTATGTTTTATTTATTATGATACTTATGGTTTAATTTAATAAACATGTTTGCCATAATTGCCTAAGAGTTTTTACGCCACGGTTTACCAGATGTCTTTTCCAAAACAGCAGTTTCGCTTTTATTATGTCAAGAGACTGTCATCTTTGCATTTCCCACATTTTGCCTGTAGAGGGAGCTGTACGACTAAAGAATAAATTGAGCTAGAGTATTCACAGAGTCCAGTGAGAGGCGCGATTCTGAATCGTCACAACACATTCGTCCACTCTACTCGGTTCACACCGCGTTTCACTAGTCCATCCGAATTCTCCTGTGTCGTATGTCTGGTGCCTGCCATCGTTTTTGAAACGCTGTAACCTGGCTTTGACTAAACGAAACCCCTTTTATAAGTGTACTCACAATCTACTTAGGTGAATCCTTTAAACTACCCCTCATTAATCTTGTACCAGAGCTCTTTGAGTGTGTTCTTTGCAGAACGCGCCTCACGCTGTGACACTTTAACAAGTTCTGAGGTACTGAGGCACTGAGGTAATTGATTTGAAGTTGGTTTTTATTTAGACATCGCTATTTATCGTGGCTTTTTAGACGATACAGCAATACCGTCATCTTTGTCTCCGCGTGGGGTTTCAGGGTCTTTGTGGCTTGCTTGGAAAAGAAGGCGGAGCCAAATGCCCTCCCTGCTCTGTTTTCTGAGAGAAGTACTTGTGTTAGTGAGTGTTGGTTAGGTTAGTCTAGTCTAGTGTACTAATGTAGTGTACTCTATACTCTATATATCTTAAATGAAGCTAAATTATTGATTCCAGCTGAAACTGTTTAGACCTTTAAGTGGAGAGGGAGAAGTAAGGTGTCTTAATTAGGTTTAGATATAACTCCTTTAATAAGTGACTTACTTAAATAATATTTCATTAGGGTAACACTGTGTACGCAAATACAGAACGTGTCTAGTGACGCTAATTATATACTGGTTACATAAAACGCTTCTCATCTTGTGAGCTCCCCAACAGTTCGCATGCGGTACTGCAGATAGTAGACATTTCAAACAGAAATTCACATGCTGCAAGTCATGACAACAAAATGGCTGACCTTCACGAGAACAAAGCCTCTTAATATAATGATCGCAATTTTCTATTTGCTATTCAAAAAATGAAAATATGTTTACATCTGAATCAATTTAAAATACATTATTTATTTTGACAACATATCAAATGTACTGGGTGTGTGCACTATGTGCATTTTAAAATCTTGTTTTTTTTTTAAACCTTAGTTACTTCTGTTTGGTTAAAAAAAAATGATCTGAAAAACAATATATAAGCCTGCATATGGGCAGACAAAAATCCTCCCACGGGTCAAAGCTCCCATCCCCCCCTAAAGTCTCCCTCCCCCCTCCGTCACGGTATTCATCCCCGTTAATATTTAGGAGCTGTTCCACCAAACAAAGAGCATAAGTAAAAATATAAGAGCTATTTAAGCTCTCATGGTGTTCTGTTATTTTAAAGGTTCCCAAATATGAACCAATATTTCCTGCACTGCTATTTAGCAATGCAACGGCTGCATAATAAACAGTGCGAAACATACAGCATGACCAGTACTCGGTTCTGAGTCGGTTCTTTTTTAAAACCGAACCAAAATATGCAGAACAACCCGATTTGCGTACGAATGACTCTCTTGAACCTGTTCTGAATCAAAAACACGTATGGATCAATCGGAGCGGTAACTCACTGAGGTAACTCAACCCACACAATTATGTTCGGTCCGATTCCTAATGAACCACTATTAGTAGCTACACATTAAATCAGTATACTTGTTGTTCATATGACAACGCTTATTATGAGCTTTGGTGTATCGTGGCAACTCACATTTATATTTAGAAAGGTGGTGCTATGTAGCAGTTCAGAAAGGATTTAAAACTGAGGACATGGATGTGAGAGTTTGTGTGAATGATGAAAACAAACTCGAGCTTGGTTGTTGAAAGACTCTGTAACGGTAGGCACATGCTATATGAGTAATTACAAAAATACAGCTAAATAATTAACTGATTATCATTAATACACTATACTAAACTCAGAAATATTCAACTGAGGAATGAGAACACGGTTGAACTGAGTCTGACTGTAATCTGTGATCTGCTGATGGACTTTAGAAACGACGTCAAATTTATTAACGGACATTTTGAGTCAACATTGTAAAAACGCTTTTCTGAAAACTGTTCCTACTGGTAGGAGGTGCTTAATTTTCGATTCTCCTGCTGTCCCGCGAAACGCGTGTCTCCTCCCCCTGTTGTTGTACCGTTGGAGAGGAGAAGAGAGCGCGAATCACCAAGCAAACTACACTGTAGAGTTGCTGTCGCTCCCACTGTAGCCTACAGTCAGTCACCTTGTGCAGTTTTCTGTATGACTGTATGTGATTCCGTTGCGTGACGATAAAGACGTTACCAACAGAATCCGCGTTTGCTGATGTGCTGTTTTTAAACTTATACAATACGAAACAGCGACCGTCGTAGTAACGAATTTTTGGAGATACCGGTTGTAAGACATTCCGACTCATCAAAACATTGGGTGAGTTTTCACACTTACTTAGGAAAAAAACGATTGTTTGTCTAAATAATATTTGTAACTTTAATACATTTTATTGTAATGAATGTATTGTTTATATACATTTTGTTATGCTGAATTTGGCATGTTTATATTTAGAATGTAATGCGGTGTACCTGTCACATAATTGAACATCAGGTGCAAACTCATTTACAAACTTTATCTAAAGAAATGAATTACACTATCTATGCTATTTATGTTGAATTTATGTAAGGTGAAATTTAACTTGAGTATACTTTTTTTGGGTTTGGTTTTCCAAAATGATAACTACAATGTAATTTCTATCAGACCTAGAAAAAATCACTTATATTTACAAATGTACAAAAATAAATAAATAATACATAAACATATAATGATTTAAAAAAAAAAGTCTACAGATGTATATATATATATATATATATATATATATATATATATATACACATTATTTATTTATTTATGTTGGCTAGCTGATATTGGTGTGAATGTAGCATTGTTTGCAAAAGTTTTGTCACTGATGTAGAATGTACTAATTGTGTCAGCCATGATTTATTTATTCCATTAGCGGACATGTCCAATGACACTGCTGACAAAATTCAGTATTATTTCTATGATCATGTGATCTCAAGATGTTGGGACCCATTAAATTAAAACATCTGTAATTAGTCTATGGAAACTTTTTTTTTTTTCCAAAGTCTTCATTTATGTGTAAACACTATAATTATATATATATAACATTACTATTTCTTTCTTTATGCTGAAAATTTTTAATGGGGGGATAACTTACTGAGACTGAGAAATACCTGTAAAATACCAGCAAAATTAATTACCTGTGAAAATTACCCGTAATTAAAACTGTAGAATTTTTGTGCCACTAGTACTGTCACAAAAAAGAAAAAGTAGAAAAAAAGGATTAAAAAATTGTTTTCAAACAGGTTTCCCTCAACACTCCCTCACGACTGCTATTGGTCAGTAAACAGACAGCCACACCCCACACTTACGTCATTGGTTGAGCCAGTGTTGCTACGTCAGGCTGGTTGGTATTCTCAAAACAGGGCGTTTTTTGTAGCACCAGAGTGTTTAAGAAACTAATTCTTTTTGTAGTGCCACCTATAAGAAACCAATACTATTTTAAATGAAAAGTATGTAATGAAATGTATGTTCTTTCAAAAAATCCTAAAATGTCACCTTTCTTCGGTGGTTGGAGCAGGACTACTTTTTGTCTAAACAGTTCAGAAATTAGCATTATTTTTGCAATTCCATTCGGTTCTGATTGTGGTGCAGAAATGACACACTTCATCTTTAAAGATTCAAGCAATCAGGCCTCCTTCAAGGACTGAATTGAGGATCCACTATAAACAAGTGAGCAATATGTCTTGCATTTTTCCAAGTACTGCATTTCATCATTATTTTATTTTGCTTGTGGTCATTAAGCCTAAATATAATATTAATAGCAAGTTGCATGTTGCATATCACTAAAGAAAAGCTCAAACAGAATAGGACGATGCTAGCAATGACATGGGCGTTGGTCTGATGATCAGGAAATGAATGAACTGATAAAAATGGGTACCCTGGATGCAGGTCACTTTGAGTTAAAGTGTTTGCCAAATTAGGCCAAAGTCCTTTAGATTCGGTAAATTAGGCCAGAGGCCTTTAAATGGTAATTAGGGAATTGTGTTAATCAAACAACAGTATTGACAAAAAAAAAAAAAGATCATATCACGAAAATGTTCCTTTCTGTACAAAGCAAAATCATATATGCATGAATAGAAGATTTGATTTGTGGTAGGCGATTTTTGCATACTGTACGCACAGCTCTTACATGCACATTGAATTATTGTGCATTAATTAGTTTGCCAAGTCGTTGTTTCACAGCCGAAAAAAAAAAAATTTTATGAGGGGCTTGCTTATAACTTTTGGAGAGAAATTACTCAGACACCAGACAGAGTTGAAAATTTCTAGTGCACGTGTTGACTGCCTATGTTCGCACATGGTGTTTCTTCGAGGACGTGACTCCCGTAAAGAAAACTGACATGCTGCGGCTGGTTTTGGCTTGTGCATTGCTCAAGAACATGGTGCACTGTTGCCCTAAATTTCCTTGAGGTTGATCACCTAAGTAGTAGACTGTGGGATTTGGACTTTGTCCCACTACATCACTTGGCGGGAAACATTCTGTGGACTAGTGAACATCGACATTTGAAGATGAGTAGAATAGTTTGCTGAATCATGTTATCAGGGATTAGACGGCAGTAAAACTATCTAGTTAGACTGGAACAGATCCATTATAAGAGATCATAGAAAAATCTTTGCTAACAACTGTTGATGTTTATCAGTTCTCCTCAGATAGTCCAGGCCTAGAGAGCGTGTTCACTTGAGTTCAGAACCCTGTGGAGCAACATCGAGATATAGTTGGAACAGTTAAGTTGAGCTGTTGATTCACCACCAGAGAGTACGACTGAATTATGGACAGCTATTGGAAATGCTTAATCTTTAATATCTATAACATGTTTGGCGCAGCATGTGGACGTCGTGTGCCACCAAGCTGAAGTGTCCTACTTCTCTTGTCTGTCTACTTGTTCCACAGCTTTTGTTTTTTAATAGTATAGCAATGCATTATTTTTCTGTTGTCTGGGGAAAAAGTCAGTTCTTACAATACATTATTAAACTATGTGCGTTTTTTTTAGTTCCACCCCTACAGATCTCATAAATGGTACAGCCCTTTCTGTCAGTAATTTTCCACTCACCCATTGACATTCACTAGGGGGGAGGGGAATTACTGTGTTAGTCTTGAGTCGCATGGTAGCTGTGCTGTTGCGCTATGAACTTTCTGGTATAATTTTACTTCTATGCTGTGTGACAGTCATACACATTTGTTGACAGATGTCAGGTCTGAGTGTACTTGATTAAAGTTAATTACAGATGCAAACTGTGCAGTGGCAAGTACAACG
Organism: Labeo rohita; assembly: GCF_022985175.1. Taxonomy (NCBI): domain Eukaryota; kingdom Metazoa; phylum Chordata; class Actinopteri; order Cypriniformes; family Cyprinidae; genus Labeo; species Labeo rohita. The sequence continues at coordinate 20,194,540 of NC_066869.1, forward strand.
TGTTTAACTTGTGGTTCCATGAGTACATGGTTCTGTCCTCCCTTCCCTTTTAAGCCCTGTTAATAGCTACTGTTTTATCACAGGTCCTGGTTATGCTGTAATTTATATAAAAAAAAGAGAAATATATTAAAATATGTTATTTCTTAATTTTTTGTTTTTTTTACATCCATATGTTTTTATAGCATAAATAATGACTTGAAAGCACAAACTTTAATCTCAAATAAAAATACGCCTCTTCTAACATGTATTCTTACGAAAACAAACTCAAAAATTGAAAAATGAAAGGAAGGAGTAAGAGAGCTGATCACATCCTGAGTGAAGAAACTAGGACAGAACTGGCTAAAACCGGTTTACTTCCTGATTACACAGTGGCACTGTGAACAACAGCTGTGTCGCTAGTTATCAGTGACACATAAATCTTGTTACTGTTTCTGTAAGAGTCAAACTGTAAACTATTATTACAAACTATTTTGTGCGTTAAGCGATTTTTAAATTTGGGATGATTCATGATTCTTAATACTGTTGTTGACTATTAATAATTTAAAAAAGGTTTTAGTTTAAAGATTGGTCTTTACTCTCCACAAAATGTGAATCTTTCAAGATATCTCAAAATTCCAACATCGCAGTAAATGCTTAGCAAAACAATATGAAAAGAGATGGAAGGCAATGGAAGAAGTGCTTCTCATATTCTGAGTGTAGAGAATAGGACAGAACTGGCTGAAACCGGTTGTGGTAGCACAGCTTTACTTCCTGAATGCACAGCGGCACTGTGAACAACAAACATTTCAGGTCACTAGCTATTAGTTAGTTAGCGTAAATTTGTAACAATACAGCTATTTCGTGCATTAGGTGATTTCTCGATTCTTAATGCTGTTTGTTAATTTAAGCAGTTGTTTTAGGTTTTAAAGGTTAATAGCAGAACATGGATTTTGAATGAGTAAAAATAAATTGCAAATTGATATTTTGATTTTTTCAGTAAGTTTGCCTTCTAAAAGGTCTCAGGCTAGCTGAAAATACATAGTATGGGTCAGGGTGAATTTAGAGTTAGGATATTAAGTAAAGATCATGTTTCATGAAGATAGTTTGTACATTTCCTGCCCTAAATATATCAAAACTTAATTTTTGATTAGTAATATGCATTCTTAAGAACTTCACTTGGACAAGTTAAAAGGCGATTTTCTCAACATTTTGATTTTTTTCCACCCTCAGATTCCAGATTTTCATATAGTTGTATGTCAGCCAAATATTGTCCTATCCTAACAAACCATATATTAATGATAAGCTTATTTATTCCAAAAAACTGACCTTTATGACTGGTTTTGTGGTTCAGGGTCACATTTGTATCTTTATACAGACTGATGGTATTACGATTGTGTTATATGATCAAGGTTGTTTATCCATGTTGTAGATCAGGGTGAATTTAGAGGGCCACAAATGAAAATTTTGTCATCATTTAGGCCAGCTCATTTCTAAATTGTATCACAAGAGGGTGAGTAAATGACGGCAGCAGATTCCTTTTTGGATGGACTACATTATTTAATTCCACTTGATAAGAAAAATACACATAAAGCATCATTATCTCTGTGTATTGCTCATACAATAGTACTGCTAATAGTAGTTGGCTCAACACCAAATACTGGCTTCAGTATGATAACCCGCCACTGGTATCTCAATATAAATCGATAACTTGATACGAACAGGCAGTAGGTAGGCCATGGAATATGCATGATAGATTTGCGTGTTATATAACAGGAACATTTGCTTAACTAATAATTCAAATACACAAAGTATCAATCATGTAAAGGCAGATTCAGAGAAAGCCATATAAAATATGAGCAGTTGTGTTTCTAAATATATTCTAGAATAAAAAAAAACATAACGGAGCAGGAAAATAACTGTAATTAATTCACGTTGCTCACATGGATGGACACCGATTATAATAATGGGACAAAAAGCATAACTTTTTTTATTTAACGCGTGCCCCTTTTGTCAGTTTTACATGCTTGACACCTGTTGCAAGCATGTGCATGTAATCTGATATGGCCTTTGTAACATACAGGCCATTGTGTTCACAAAAATCTGTAGTCAATGCATATTTTCAGAGTGAAAAAGCGAGGAAGTCTATAGTGCTAAGAAAGATTACTGACAAAATTACCAATGGTTAGACAACACCTAAAATCTCCTGCGAAGCACATGGTACAGCCCTGTTCCTGCCACCCCTCCCCCATGCTTATATATATATCAGGTGGTGGCTCATGTTTGCCTTCCCCTGACTTCCTTAAATAAAATGGCTTATATATAAATATTACATATGTTTAAATCATTAGTATTTAAAAATTTCAACTGGATTTAGACAAAATTGGTTCAAAATGCTGGAGCTTTTGTTCTCATTGCCCATGAGGTATAGACACTCCCCTATGCACAGCTGCATAATGGTATAACCCGTCCTTTCCTTTAGTTCTTCCACTTCATCTCTTTTTCCGCATGAGGGGTGCTGATTACTATTCATGTATTTAACAACCAATGAGGTTTTTGCTAATTATTAGTACCTGAAGATTTTGGGTGGGAACTATATTATTTTCTCTACAAGACTGTTGTTTACAATGGGGTTTTATTTGTTGTGTCCAATCTTATCTGTGCGTATTTTGTTTATGGTTGCTGACCTAATTAAGCCCTTTTGAAGTTTAAAATTAATATATTAATCATACTTAATGTCTCTGTACGGTGCTCGGCTGCTTTCCAAAGCTCATTTTTGTATTTGCATGCCTGTGACCTTGCAGTTTAGCACCATGCTATGCTAGTTATGCCACAGGAACTATGCAGCAGTGTCATGTGTGCATCTCTTCCGTCATTTATATTGAAAGTGTTTGGTGGAACAAATGGTTTGATTCTGGCCATCTGTTTGTCCAACCAATTGTCTAACAACCAATTTAAGATGTTTAATGGTACCTTACAGACTTATTAGCTTGTTCTGGAAACCAGCAGCGTACAATAAAAACGTTACGGATTTTTTAATAGTTTTTTAACAAGAAACTAGGAATAGTGTGAGGGAATTATGCTTGTTCATCTGTGCCTCTGCTTGCACATCTGTAAGTCTGTGTGCGTTTGGTGTAGTTTGTGTGAACTCGCTACACACACGCACACACTGTGGCCCTAAACTGACAATATGAATCCAGCACTCATCTCATAGGGTAAGTGACAAATCCGTCAACTGCGCCATGTGTTATTTTTGCGCCAGCAGTGGCACCAGATGGAATTGCAAAATAACAACAAAACGTCTTTGCCATAGAATTTTACCACCCTTTCTGCCCTACTTCCTGACATTATTTGTGAAAACAAGTAGTCTTGCCCCAAACCTGTCATTTTTTAGATGACTATGTAGAGACTATATATTCTTCGCATAGGACATTGTGTGAATATCAAATCCATGACTAATGTTTAACATCTATGAGTCCAGTTTTCAATATGCACCTTAATTAAATGCAGTATTTCTGTGCTTTGATATTAGCACTAAACCTGTAACCATGATACGTTTTTAACCTCATTTATTGTAGCTGGAATTCATACTTCAATAGCGAGGCTTCTTTTCCTCTCGCATTATGTCCTCTGAGAACAAACATATCAGATTTCAGTTTTCTTTGCCTGCCTTCTGTCTTCATGCTACATCCTAGCTTTAAAATAAACAACTAATCTACATAAACTGGGCTAAATTGTCAGCTTCTCATTTCTCATTCTCATTTCTTCATTAAACCCAAGACTTGACTGTATTTTACAACAACGATCACCTGACTGTACCTTATAAGAACAGGAGAACTTTCCTCAACAATAGCTTTTTCACTTCATGTGTTTTTAAACAACTTTAAGTTACGCATTACATTAGCACTAAACAGACACAGATATTGTATAGAAACTCTCTTCTTAGGCATATAATTTCTTGGCTATTAGTTGTCTGCTCTGCTGGAACTACAGGAGAAGGTAAGGGAGTAGATATTGTTTTTTTATCCTTCCTAATCAATGAAAACTGCAGACTGCTGTTTAATGCTGTTTCCTGCGCCTGGCTTCCTCTGCCGATACAAGTTAGATTTTCTCCCCCTCTAGGTCCATGCAATGGTATCGTCCAGACTCTTCCAGTAATTTTCCGTTGTCTGCTCTGCTGAGTTATTTGGTAGCAAGAGGGTGGAGCTACACTGCAGTGTGACTGTGCTCTAGAACTAATTTCAGCTAGTTTGATATTTTGTGAAGTCTACATTATTTTCAAACAGGTTTCTATTTCAACGCTCTTGCAAAGCATGTCCACATTTGGACACATGTGATTCAAAGACATTTTTAATCAAGCTAATTCAAATAATAATAATAAAAAAACAATATTGTAATTATAATACACAGTAATTATATAGACAGAACTGTTTTTTTATTTAGGTGAATATGAGCGTCTGATAGAAGTATTAATAGTAATACCCCTGCAAAATTAATGGTACAATCCTACCCAGGCCCCTCCCTTACCCATCCCCCAGCCTGCTCAGTTTAGCACTAGATTTTTGATTTAAGGCTAGAGGAAGCTTGCAAGTTTAGCCTCCAAGCAGAAGGTGGTCTGCATTTGATGATAGCAGTGTAAGGTTCCAGTTCTTTGTCATCTTGTGTTTTTGTAAAATTTTGCATCTGTGTTATCATTAGACTCTTTGAGTGGATGTGTGGTTGGTTTCCATTGTAATTTTCTGTGAGTGGCTTGTTTGCAATCTGATAGCAGTAGCGGGAAAGTGCTATCATTTTGAAAACAGTTTTTTTTTTTTTTTGTTGTGTGTCGGGTGTGCTCAGTCCTGATCTTGGAGAACTTGCTTCAAGAAACGTTTACAGAAATTGAAATTACAGAACTTTTTCCTTGCCATCTCATGCCGTCGCTTGACTCGGTTTAAAAAAGGCCACATTGTGATCATTGTCAGGATGTGGGGTTCATTTGAATGTCCCCACCCTTGTGACGTACATAGCTGTCTTGGTTTATTAATAAAGAGAAAGTGCATGAGGTACTCCAAAACCGGAAGGGTTACTATTGTTACTGTATTTTGCGAAGATGTTGGGTAAGGTTCCCAAACAATTTGTTCCTGGTTGTAGAAAAACGATGTCTTTGCATGCCTTTCTAGGGTCCAAACCTTAGGAATAAGTGGCTGATATTATATTGGTAATATTTGCGTGAGTGGGGTTATTTGTATGTTTGGTGCGTTTTACCAGTGATTCACAGGTTCAACTGTGTTGCAGGTAAGTAAACAATTTCATTCTAATGTTTTAATTTGTTAAAGTTTGGTTAAAGAGCAATGTAGCGCTAAACACGCATTATGTGTAGCACTCATGTGCTTATCCTAGAAATGGAAAAACTGGTACCAGAAGTCTGGTATAAACACTTTGCAATTATAGTGCTAAGTAGGGCTGCAACGATTAATCGCAATCGATTTTGAGCGCGATTTTGGCGTAGCTTGTCAGTGATGTACGGCTCTGTGTATTACTTGCCGCTCCAGCTGATGGAGCTTTACTACTAATCAAAGTACCGGCTTCATTGACTAAACGCGCCTCACGACATTGTGCGATTAATCGTTGCAGCCCTAGTGCTAAGCCGGGTGCACACTGTACAACTTTGGGTGTCTTAGAGTTGTGCAAATCCTAAAAGATTCATCTGATCCTAGGCCAAAATCAGCAGTCTTCCATTGCTAGTTTGTCATATTCGCCAACAGCTGATTAATGATCATTGCGATTTTAAATTTTATCTCCTAATGAAATTAGCCCAGTGTCTGAGGTGTTTAGGCATAGTCCTGCAGTGAGGCTATCACCAATATCTTTTGCAGACTCCGTGCTGATTTAGTTCCGTAGCAAGTTTTAAAAAGTTTGCTTGCTTGTGGAAGAGCAACAACCCTTGGGGTTTTCAGTAAATAATATCACCACTTCAATAATCTGATCCTGTCTGACTTGAATGAATCTTTCAAAGGTGCAGTACTCAGTTAATGTATAGAGATTACTCAGCTGTCACTCATCAAACACAAGGAGTTGATTGTGAAGACTGCCTGTGTGGGTTGAAGATAACACCTTACTGAGGCCAAAAACTTACTGTACACGTAAATTCAGATGTGAACGCTTGCGATTCTTGCATTGTTGTGATGTTATCAGAGCTCAGTAATAAAGGCGGCAAGAGTTAGCTACCTTTAAATGACTGTGCCATTGACTGGATCTGTTTTCAGATATGTATTCAGTTAGCTATTAACAGGTCAACTTTAACTTACTTGCTAAGCAAGGTTGTTTTTACACTTATCATGACAGTAATTAACCTCATAGACAAAAAATGGCTGGAAGACGTTTACACCAGGGCTGAAATGATTAATCGGCTTTATCAACAACACTGACAATAAAAAATTGTTCACATATATTTATGTTGTTGAATAGTTTGATTTCATGGGATGTAATGTAAGGGCCTGCAGTTACGTGTCTTGACCAGTGTGGTGCTGTAGTGCTAAAGAGCCTGGCTGCAATTCAATAGAAGGAGACACGCTTATGAGAAGTTACAACAAAGCTTAACTATTAGAGTGTGGGAAGGTTTGACGAAACTACAAACAAAAAATGCTGTCATGCAAGAGTACTCATGCCATGAGTATCATGTCGAGGCCCAGATACTCACGTTGAAGAATTTTATTTATTTTTTGGTTCGGTTGGGGGTAATAAGTTTGATATAAGCAAGCAGCACTTTACTGTTAGCAAACGTCCTGACACTAATGTAATTACGTACTAGGGGTGCGACGATTAATCGTGTGTGGCGATTAATCGTTTGTGTATCGTTTCTGCGACTTATGCGAATACATCGCAATTCTGTCACGCTGCAACAGCTAAAGTCTGTCTACACTGGACGTGACAAAGCAACCGTTGCAAATCTTTTGAACTTTTTGTGAGTACGTCATCAATAGAATGAGGCATCAGTTTACAGTTGGGGATTTGTCGCACTGCGCCGCATCTAGTGTAGTATAGACAGCGTCACTGATTACAATGGGTTCTATAGTGTTTTTTTGTGCTGCTCGTGTCTGGTGTAGACTTGGTGTTGGAAACAGCTGTACTCTGCTTGCATCCAGTTCCTTACACATCACTTGAACCTAAAATAATCATTTATAAAGTTCGAAAAAGTTGAGGCGAATTACAAGAGTGTTCACAGTGGGCTGTGTTTACATTAATCTTGCATCATAAAAGCAGAAGTGCAAGTACATTTAACTACTTGCATTACTCAGCCGAACACACAAGCCTTCTTCGTGAGCATTTGAGTGTGCAGTTAAAAACTAACCTAGAGCGCCATCTGCTGTTTAAAACTAAGCTCAGAATCGATTTCAGAGAGTTGCGTTTTTGAGATTTCTGGATTCCCCCATTCATTTAGATAGGACTCGGTCTTGAATGAGCTGCCTGGAGGCGTTGGAAGTATGGCCGCCGAGTGAACAGACTTTCCTTGAAAGGGACTTTGGCCGTATGCACAATGGCTCCTTTTTGTGAGCATTTAAGTAGGGCTGGGAGTCGATTCTAAAAATGAGGAGTTGGGAATCGAGAGTCGATTTCAAAGGTTGGAATCGATCCCATCAAGGGTAATCGACTCCTCATTTATAGCCGTTTTTAGTTCAACCAAGCTTATCTATGGGCGCCTCTCAAACGTAAGGCAGCATCATGCGAAGGCTGCATATCTCGGCCGCTGCTGAACATTGATTCACGAAAATAAACTGAATGAAAAGAGTCTGTTCTGAGCTCGTTTGAGTTTGAGGATGCAGCCTTGCTCACTAATAGTGATTAGAAGTCTGATTCGTTTCCACAAGAAGGTTCTTTCTGATACATCGTTTTAATGAACCAGTTCAAAAACGATTCAGAAGTTATTTTACGGTGAAGCGGCCTTATATTGTCCACAGTTTTGAGCACTGCTCGACAAAATAGATCATGACGTGATCGAGGGTCTTGATCCTATTTCCATCTTAAAATTAAATGCTGTTTTTTTTTAAACTTTCTATCAGCCAATGATATTCTGAAAGAAAACGCGGAGAGCACAGATCAGTGGCCGAGAGCGCATCTGATTTGACAGATAAACCATGAGCTCTTATATCAGTGTTGTTGTTCTGGTAATTTTGTTTAATTGTACAGTTGTTTATTTTACGCAAAGCATACCGTTGAAGTACACATCATTAAGCTGAACTGTGCCTTGTTTAATTCATGCAATAAATGTATGTTCACACTGCGCTGTGGGCTATGGCTAATTTCATGTGCAGCGCAGACAAAATTACAATTTAAATACAGAAATGTATTTAAGCTTTTCTTAAAATAAAGCTTCATATTATGATAAGGCTAGATAAGACCTCTATATCCTACAAACATGGCGAAATTAGGTTCCTCCACTCTAAAAACAAAACAAAACAAGAATTGAAAACAACAGTGAGGAATCGATTCTTGGAATCAAATCTCAACAATTCCAGAACCAGGAATCGGACTCGATTCCAAAATTTCGGAATCAAAAAGTCCTACGTTTAAGTGCGCAGGTTAAAAACTAGCCTAGAGCGCCATCTGCTGTTTAAAACTAAGCTCCGAATCGATTTCAGAGAGAATCGTGACCCATTCGGAAAATTAAATCGAATCGATTTATCGTCGCACCTTTAATATGTACTGTGCACTTTCCTCTCAATGACAAAATAAACACAACAAACAGTTAGAATTACAACTTCATTTTCTGGTTTAAAGTAGCTCTATATGAATATGTATAAAATATTTTAACGAATTGCAAAAGCTAAATAATCTATCAAATCTTACTGATTAATCAGTGAAATAATCGACGATTAGTCGATTAATCTTTTCAATAGTCATTAGATTGCCTGATGACTGTTAGTTGCAGCCCTAGTTTACCCTAATGTCTGCTTCAGCGCCCCTTGTGGCAACACTGAGAATGTGACACTTTTTATGATTATATTTACTCTTTATTTAGGTGAGCTTTACATTAAATTGCTATGAGAATGTGGCTTTGTGATGCGTGATGAAAAATGAGAGGCAGTTGATCTGTCAAGCTGTTTTCATTTTTAATTAGTGAGCAAGCTTTCAGCAACAACAGTCAGTAGTTCTTTAGAGGATGAAGGTAGTGTTTACTAGGTAAAAAACACTGTTCCCTCTTGAAGTTGTGAGATCCTTAATGGTGGAACAGTATTACAAAATACAAATTTCAAAAAGAAACAATAAGGCCACAGATGACCTTGAGCTGAAGATAAAGAAATGGTAGTGCTAGATTAATTCAGTCTGTAGTCTAAACTAGACAATCTTTAAGATAAGACACTTTGTATGTTTTGTTTCTTCACAGTTAATTCACAGAAATACCACAGTTGCTAGTGTTGGCTTTGATAGCAGCTGAGCTGGTGGCCATTTTGTGTTATTGCAGTGCAAAGTATGAAATGGCAGAATGGGGGAGGGGCTCTTAAAAAGACTAAAGAGTCTGGCTCTCAGTGGTAGCTGCAGTGTGCATGCTTCGCTGCTGTTGTGCCGTGTTTGGTTCTAGTCATTCCATAGGCATTTTAAGCTCTAGTTCATGAAATGTGTTCCATTTCATGCATCTGTTTCACAATTTTGTTGGGTTTCAAAGTAATAACGTTTTATTGCTCAGAAAATGAGAACAATTGACCGTTCTAAAAGTGTAACATTTTATTATTAAATTTTATATGTAGAAGATCAGTTAGTTTATGGATCTTTTACCAGATGTTTTCAAATTCTGCCCGATACATGAGAGCTCTATGACAGCTAATGACTGAACTAGTCTAAACTGGTTTCAGCCAGTTTCTGCCAGTCATGCCTGTGAGTAGCTGGCTGAGCATACAGTAGCATTGAAAAATGCTGTTTTCTTGCACATTGTTCTTGCATCAGATTATTTTTTTTAGATTAAGTATTTAACCAACACCTCTCTCTGTTCTAATATATCTTGGATTTTATTATTGTCATGGATTAGCTCCAAATGCTTCTGCTCCCCTAAAATTTAGAAAATGGTATATTCCACTTCCAGACATGTTTCTTCAGTCTCTGTCAGGACTGGGGTGGGGGTTTGGTCATGTTAGCAGCAGATTTATTCATTTAGTTTTTTAACAGCTATGTCTCTAGGGAATTTTTATTATATGCTGTTTTAGAAATCTATATAGTAATTTTTAAGCTTTTAAGACTCTTGTAAACAAAATGCCAGTTGTTTTTATAATACACTAGCAAACATCCAAGCATTGACATTACATTTATATTTATTCATTTAACAAGTAATTTTATTGAGAGCAGCTTACAAATAAGAATAGCCAAATTAAATTTAAAAAAAAAAAAAAAAGAAGACAAGAATAGTGTAAGGTTACGGCAATAGCTAAAACTAGTACATGGGGAATAGAGAGCATAAATATTGTACTATTATTCTCCATAACCTGAAAAGCATTACAGTTGTTTCTTAATTTAGCAGCAGCTTTAATCTTCTAAAGTGTGTGCAATTTAATTTTACACCCTGATGAAATACAACCTTTTATTAATTGTTCCTCATCATAACTGCAGTATAATAAGTCCATGTTTTATTCAAGCGACAAAGGCGTTCCTAACAACTGACTGAAGTAATAGCTGCTGTTTGTTAACCTTAAATGTAGAAATGATAGAATAACACCTTTTTAATATTTATTCAATCAGCAATGTTTGGTCAGTTCTGTGTAAAATGAGGAGTGTCTATGCATATTTTTTCCTCTGTCATCTCATTCAGTTTAGACTGCAAGCTCATAGCTAGGCAAAAAATAAATAAATAAATTTTGTTGCTGTAGCGTTGTAGGTTCAGCATCGGTGTTGCTAATTAGCAGTGCGGGAAACACTGTGGCTACCTGTTTGTGCAGGGTCAAACATGCATTTGAGCATTCAACCCAAGAAGCAGCCAAAATGCATTACACCCTGAATGTTGCATGAGGAATTGCATTGGTACTATGGAAGCTTGATTCAAAATTTCATATGAATCCTCTTTGGCAATTTTGCATAGTCTGTCCTTCCATCAGACTTAAAACAATGTGTTGTATTCACAGTGTGGTGATTTTATTTATTTATTTTTTTGTAGCATTCCAACGCCCTGGTTGCTAATTGCAGAGATTTTAAATAGCTGTCATGTTCTTTCTTCCATTAAAAGGAAGTTTTGTGTCACCACACCCCTTTTTAAATAATAGTATGATCCGTGCCTGCCCTTCCTACTGTTTTGACTGTGCTCATTCTGCAGCAGTGGGGGAGGGGTGAGTCTTCTCACTTCCATGAGTTTACCCCCACAATTTAAGTACTTATTTCTCTTTTTCATCTTTTACTTAATTAGTGTTTTTAGACTTGGAAACGCAAGAGTTTGTTCAGTTGTGTAAAGGTCCCGCAGTCTATTCTGGTCACTGAGGGACCAGAGGTCGAGGTTTATTGTCTCAATCTGGTTTTGCAGGATACAGTAGGGTTCCCGAGGATATTGTTTATTGTACAGGGCAACGTGTTTTAAAGACATCTTTGTAAACATGGTAGAGTCCAAGATGTGCTCCCCTCCCCCTTCCACGTACTCTTTGTGTGCTCCTCAGGGAAGACATGCTTGAGTTCTCTCACGACTAATCACAAGCTACGCTTGAGAACCGCTGCGTTACTGATTGATTTTCACAATTAATGTATTTTTCGATCAACAAATCACGTGCGCATGTTCGTTACAATTGAGGGGCGTTGATTAGAGGAGTTGCTGATCATTTCTATGCTAATTGGTGAATATGTCAGACCTCTGAGTAAGTAGACCCCAGATGGAAATGACAAGTAGTTGACACCTGATTGGAACTCAGGCAGTTGTAACGTCCAAGTTGGAGTGCCTCCTCCCCGTATAATGGTATGCTCCAAACTCTCCCAGTAATTTTCCATTGTCTGCTCTGCTGAGTTACTTGGCAGCAAGAGGGTGGAGCTACACTAGAGTGTGACTGTGCTCTAGAACTAATTTCAGCTGGTTTGGTATTTTAAGACTTGATTTATATTGGAACAGTTCTCATTTTCAATTCTGTTTCACAGCATGTCCACTGTAAAGTTAATTTATTGAAGGGAAAAAGTGAAACCTGAATGAATAGATTAAATTTTTTTAAAACACTTTTTTATCTTTTCCAGTTATGTGTATGCACTATGCACATAGTGCCATTGTAAAGTGCGAAGTTAGTGTATTTATTGGTAGAAATTAGTACAATTAAATAGCGGAACCCCTGTAAAATCCATGGTACAGCCCTAGCTCTGCCCCTCCCCCACCTCTGCTTAGTTTCACTGCTAGGCTCCTGATCGCACGGAGGCTAGTCACGCTTGCAGATTTCTCCTCCAAGCAGAAGGTGGCCTGCATTTGAGGATAGCAGTGTAAGCTTCCAGCTCTCTGTCTTCCTGTCCATGTTCATGTCTTTGTCTTTTCTTTAGTGTCTTTCTGTAAAAGTATTTTATTTAACAATACAAAATATATGAAATGAACTAAATGTAAATTAACATGGTGAGTGGGGTGTTTACGATTTACTTGGAAGTTTTGCGATTTTTAAAGTGTTCACCAATGATGCATGTTTTGCTATGTTGTGATTTTGCTAGCATGAACTGAAAGCAGTTGATTTTGGCAGTTGTGTTTCAGGTGTACTTAATCTTGCTTTTGGAGATTTTTCCTTTCAGCAGCGGTTGGGCCCAACCCCCCTTAGCACACCTGCTGGCAATTTACAAGATCCTAAGGACCTTGATTAGCTGCCTAGTGTGCTTGTTCAGAGGCCGAAATAAACTCTAGTCTACACAAAGGAGTGTGTGGCATTGAGGGCCCTTGTGTTACACCTTGTCTATACTGAAAGTGGTACAGCTGCACTTCACTTTAAAATATTTGCTAACTATGGATCAATTAGCTGTAAACTCAAAACTAGTTTTTAGTAAAGTAACTATAAAATAAAACAATGATAATCATTAGCTGCATTTCCATTACCCTTTAAATTGAGCAAATTGAAAATACGACTAATACGTAAATTTTGCGAAAACACCCATTTATCGCAAAAATATCGTTTTTACGCTTGCATGAGGTAGTTTTTCAGGCAATTCGAAAAAGGGAATGCGGTGGACTGCGATGGAAACAACTTTTTCAGATTTACAGGTCAACTTGCGTACGGAAGACACATGATCATTCTTTAATATACTTTGACCTTAAAAAAACACCTCATGTGGGCGCTTACACAAGCATTGACTACACCATTATTTACAACGCACAAGTCTGCAGAGCTGATGACGCTCATTTTAGTTTCAGAAGCGGCTCTCTGCACTGCTTCTGTAAAGATAAATGCTTACGTCTCCTACAATTTAAAATTAATGATTAGCGCGGTGGCTTCAACATACATAAACCTATCAACATCTATCGGCATGACTTATCGCAAGAGGAAAAAATGAGTTGCATAACATCAGTTAATGGAAACGGCGTCATTTTGCAAATTTTTTTTAATCGACATTTATAAAACATAGCAAAAATTTTGCGCAAATCAGTAATGGAAAAGCACCTAGTGATACAAAATTTGATTTATTTTAAATGATGGGAGGAAAAAAATACACCTTGTTAGTATTCTTTTAGTATTCACCTTTTACTTCTTGTAAGAGTGGGCGTGGCCATTTGTAAATTGTATGGGTCTGGCTTCTAGTGTTGGGCGATATGCTTAATTTTCATATCGTCCTATCGGCAGCCTGTGAGATCGCCGATACTCGATATTATTGTGCTAATTTATTTAATTATTTAATTGCTTAGTTTCATTGCCAGCAAATTAACCAACACCAGCATAAGGTGTTACTGTGCCCCCCTTTGCCATCCTCTCGCCTCCTTGCTCCTTCCCTTTCAAAATCGAAGTAAAACTGGAAAAACAGCGTGCATAAAGCAATTGCATGCCTTCGAGAGTGTCAGCAACTGCACGCGATTAAAGATTGCATGCTTCCCACCCGAAACACACCTTCCCGCTCACTGTGATTTTTGCCTTTGTGTTTATACCAGCCACCTCGCGGCAAGTTTCTGAAGCTCCCCAGAAGCGGCGCTCTACACTGCATTGCTAAAGTGAGGTGCCTAGTCTATTTTTGATGGATAATAATAATAATCATGTTGCTGTCGTCAAAGGTATCTGCAACAGGTGATATCTCTGACTATTGTCAATACATGATACTATCGTCTGTCGGCACACCCCTACTGGCTTCCATTCTCGTCCACATCTAGATATTTTTTGCTGTACGTAATGGGTTGTTTTGCTGATTGGTATTGCAAATTGGTGTGTCTTACCATGTTATTTTATTGTATTATATTAATTATGAGCACATGGGTTTGTAGCGCAAACAGTTTTACCATTGACTGCATCTTGTTCTTCTCGTTATTTCCCTATAGCGGCTAATGAACCAGAAGACTCGCCCATAGGTGAAGTTCAGAAGTTCTTTAAATATTAAAATACAATTCATATTAATAAATAAATTATTTTTAAGATGGACAAGGGAACAAGTGACTGGAGTAGCTGTGTAGCTCGGCTTACGTAAAAATGGGGTTAAGTTTTGATGTGACGTGCCACTTGTAGGCAGTGTAGACAACATGTTAGGACATGCTTTTGGCTTTTTCGGATAACGGTATTTTTGATGCTGCATGACCAACAAAGCTGCTAATGTCTACAAACATTGCTGCTACTCCATAACTGTCACTCTCTGAGCACAAAGTGTTGAAGGTGAAAAACGCCTGTGTGGATTGAAGAGACTAGCCTTTAAAAAAAGCTTAAATGCAAAAGGATGAAGCAAAGCCAGAAGACTGAAGCATGATCTGATAACTCAGCCCACAACACATCACGCATCAATGGAAACCATCTTTGTTATCCAGAAGACAAAAGACCACCTCTGTCATGTGGCGTCACTTGTTGTGATGACAAGACTCGAATGACTCTGTTTCAACACATCCTCTTGATACAACCTTGATAATTCAGTATGGTTAAAAATTTCAATTAAATTTTAAAAGCAAGAAATTCCGCTCATGTGTGGAGGAAGTCCTGGACGTATCTTGATGTGAGGAACCAGACAAGTCTGATGTAAAGAAACAGTCTTGAAACTAAAGCCGCTTTATTTCAGTCATGTCTTCCTGTGATTTGTGCAACTTCAGTTGTTTAGCTTGACAGCAACTGAGCTGGTGGCCATGTTGTGTTATTGCAGTACAGAACTGTGAGTCTAAAATGGCAGAGAGGGGGAAGGGCTCTTAAAGAGATCTCGCTGTAAGTCTGGCTCTGAGAGTGCTGGCTGCAGTGTGCACGTTTGTTGTGCCATGTTTGGTTCCGGTCATTCTAGAAGGCTTTTAGGCTTTTAGGCTTTAATCCATAATGTTTTATATCGTTTTGTTTCATTTCATGCACTTTTATGATAATTCTGTTAATTTCTGAATGTAGTAATTCATTATACAAGAAGGAAATTCTACATTAGTTTATTCTAAAAGTAAATCTGGTAGCTTGATCCTCTAGTCAGTTTGCGTATGTTACCCAGTTTAGAAACCCAGTTTAGACCAACAAACGAGAGGGATCTAGGACACAACCCAGAGCTAAGCCAGTCGGAACTGGCTTCAGCTAGTTTCTGCAGGTCGCGTCTGTGATCAGCTGGCTGATTACAAGAGGAAAGCTGTTTTTTTCCTAAGGAAGTTATTGAATTTTTAGTTTCTAAGAAAACATAGGTTATGTCTGAACACATTTCATGTGTACAAACCCTCTCTAATACTACTTTAGTTTTTTTATATTTGGCATGGAGTAGCTCCTCCTAATGTTCATGCTGCCCTGTAATTTAAAAAATGGTATGTTCCATTAGGTATCAGCGTTTTTGCTTAGGTGTTTGTCTTCTCAGACAGGATAGGAGGAGGATCTTAGCAAATCTTGTTTTTCATGTTGGAAGCAAATAATTTTAGTGTCAGGGTTGTCTCAGCTGTCATTGTTATACGGTTGTAGGAATCTATTTTGAATAGTAAGAATTTCTGTTATATGTATATATTTTTATTGCGCATTTGCAAATACCACATTTACATAATATTTGTATTTGTTCATTTATAAGTGTTTCTTATGAGCAACTCGCAGTTATAAATAATTTAAGCACAAATGCTTAAGGAGACACCAGGAACATCAGCAGTCCCACAATACCAAATTTGAACAAATAAAATATACAAATAATATATCGATAATATATATATATATACCAATATTATCCCAAACCTTAAAAACACACTGTAGTTCTGGCATTTTTTTTTTTTTTTTTCCTCAAACTTCAGCAACAACTTTAGATGTTTAAAAAGGGAGATTTTCATTTTACACCCTGATGATAGACATTTTTTTTTTTTGGGGTTATCGCTTCAGTATATTATCTTTGTTGTGTTATTTCCAAGTGACTCATAAGAAAATACGTTTTGGATTGCTAACAGCATAACTGACCTAAATGGCTGATTTTAGTTAAAGTAGAGAGAGTAGACTGTGCACTGCTGTAGTTTCCCTTTTTATGTTTTTGTGTTGCTAGATCAGCAGTGTTCGAATTATTCATGGCTACGTTGTAGCACATACACTGTGGTTTCTTGTGGACAACAATGATCCCAGAAGCAACAATAATGAATGTCCTTTAAAAAAATTCCGCTGGCCACTTTTCAGAGGCAGAGATTTTTATGTTTGTGTTTTAACTTTACAAACCGTAAACTGTAATCACCTGGCTAATGTACAGTACTAGTCAGTGAGTGAATGAGCCGTCATCTGCTCCATTAACACTTACTAGTACTGAGTGCCAACACAGAACCTGCTATTGCATGTCATGTGAAGTCTTAGTCAATTCCTTGTTGATTCTGAGTTGGACATGACTAAGATGACAGTCAGTAAGCAAGTCAGATGTTAATTCATCGAGTGAGTCATTAGACTGATTCAACCCGATAAATCAGGTTTGAAACAAATGTTTGATTCATCTCAAAGAACTGGCACTTGTGGTAGAAAGGTCTCTTTAGAATATTTGCATTTTGCAATTCTTGGTCTTTCTCATCACATTCACTTCAGATTGTGAGCTCAAAACTCAGCTCAACTATAATTTTTCCTGCTGTCGTGCTGTAGATTCAGCAGCGTGTCGCTGCCTCTGATTAGCGGTGCAGAAAAATCTGTGGCTACTTATGCAGGGTAAAATAAGCATGTGGGGCTCACTCAAAAAACACCAAAGCGTTGGATACACTGTGTCCTGGTCTTGTATGAAGAACAAAACAGATATGAATTAGCATTTAGACAGAAATGTGGTGCCATTTATGAATTTGTACTGTTGAAATGGCTATATAGGCTCAGAACTCGCTCCTAACCTGAATTGCGGTAACCAATCTGACTAGCAATTCTGCAGCAGTACACTTATTAATTTATGATTGTATGTATATTTAGGTGGTTGTAACATGTTCTCCCTTGTATAGAAAATAACCATGAATTTTCACACCCCTCTTTTTAGAAGTGGTACATTCCTTGCTTATTACTTTCTACAGATTTGACTGCATGTTATGCAGCAGTGGGGGAGGGTAGAGTGTGCTCTCTCACTTCCATGATTTTTATCCCCACTAATATATGACAGCTTTTTTTATTATATACATAATTTTTGTGCCTTTTTTGCAAAGCGCAATTTAATAAAAAGCCTGCAGTTTGTGCCAAGACAAAAGTTTGTCTTGGCTTGTTCAATCATGCAGACTGTTCTGGTCACTGAGGACATTTTTGTTTCATGTCTTTTTTGAAAGATATAACAGTTAGGGTTTAGTAAATGGAAATAATAGTTTTTCTAGCGTAGAAGACAACATGTTTTATAAAAAGACAAACACAAACATGGTTGAGTCCAACTAATGCTCCCCTCCCCCTCCATGTACTCTTTGTGTGCTCCTTGAGGTAAGGTGCCTAGATGTGCTTGAGTCACGACTAATCACGGGCTACGCTTGAGAACCGCTACATTACAGGTTCATTTCCCAAATTATTCGTATTTTATATTTTTAAAAATTCACTGTTTGCGCTCTGAGTTGACTCTGATTGGAACACCTCACTGCTGTTTGGCAGACATAACCCTTTGATTAGTTAGACCTCAGATGGAAATGACCTGTAGTTAATGTCTGTTTGGAAATCGGACAGTTGTAACGTTCAAGTTAGCAGTGTCTCCCCCTCTCGGTCCGTATAATGGTACGACCCGTACTCTCCAGTAATTTTCCATTGTCTGCTCTGCCGTGTTACTGTGCAGCAAGAGGGTGGAGCTACACTGCAGTGTGACTGTGCTCTAGAACTAATTTCAGCTAGTTTATGTTGAGACCAAATGTATGTCTGAACAGTTTTCAGTCTCAACTCTGTTTCAAAACATGTCTACTTTAGTAAGAAAATCTAAAAGTAAATCCTGACTAAAAAAGGGGAATTGCTAAGAGAACAATCATGCTTCACTCCTTTAAAATCATGTGTGTGTGAGTGAGTGTGTGTGTATATACATAGTACAACTCATTTGTCAGTGTCACCGTATAATAGTGCATTTAATATTTATTAGCATAAATAAAAGTAGCACCCCTGTAAAACCCATGGTACAGCCCTATCTCTGCCCCTCCCCCACCTCTGCTCAGTTTTACTGCTAGGCTTTTGATCGCACGGAGGCTAGTCACGCTTGCAGATTTCTCCTCCAAGCAGAAGGTGGCCTGCATTTGAGGATAGCAGTGTAAGCTCCCAGCTCTCTGTCTTCCTGTCCTCTTGTTTCTTTTTTATTAGTTTCTTTCTGTGAATGTGTGGTTTGTTTTACTACATTGCACTAAATGTATCTACATGTGATTTATCGCAGTGAAAAGCGTGTTTGCAATTTTTATTTTCACTAGCGGAAAAGTGCAAGCATGTTTTAGCGTGGTCTAACATATTTCCTAAAAGTGCATGTTGGTTGTTCACAACATGTTTATTTGGGCAGATATAATGTGGTTCAGGGGTACTCAGTCCTGAGATTTTCCTGTCATCTGAATTTAGGTCCAACCCTCACTTTTAACTCACCTGTGGTAATTTACAGGTGATCCCGAGGAGCATGATTAGCTGGTTCAGGTCCTTTTTTGGAACCAATCAGAATCTTCAAAACCAAATCTGCACAGAGGTAAATCTTTAGTAGGATTGAGCACCCTTGTGGTAGAGCTAACATACCTAGGCCTTTTCTCTTAACAATATCACTGTTTTTATAATCTAACATTTCTGAAGTTTAATTTGTGTATGTAGTTAACTAAAATAAATAGATTAGCCATGTCTAGAGATGTTGTTGCTGTTCTATAACTGACTTGTCAAGCGCAAGGTGTCGAAGACAAGGAACACGTGGATTGAAGACATCTTATAAAAGCGAAGAACTTTGATGCACCAGAATGAAGCAAAACCAGAAGATTGATATCATAGTTCAAAGGAGCAACATCCAACTGACGTGTCAATTGAAAAACCCTTACACTGCCCAGAAGACAGAAGAAGTCAAGGCCACCTCTGTGTTATCACATCAGGTTGTGTGGGATCCAAAGCCTTGGGTAATAGAAGATTCCCTGATGAAATTTCGCAACCTTCATGAGGATGGACTGGAAGCCGGATTGGGAAAAAAAAATCAGGCTGCTAAAAGCAACTTCAGTATTAGAAACCAGAGAGAGTCAAACGCTCATTTAAATTTTATCGCCTATTCCGGTTTAGGTCACATGGATAGTGCAACCGTAGTTGTTTAGCTTGCCAGATACTGAGCTGGTGGCCATTTTATGTTACTGCAGTGCAGAGGTGCGAGTGTAAAATGGCAGAGCGGAGGAGGGGCTTTTAAAGCAGTCTCGCTGTAAGTCTGGCTCTGAGTTGTAGCTGCAGTGTGTGCACGCTTTACTGCTGAGTGCCGCGTTTGGTTGCTGTCCTTCTAGAGGAGTTTAAGCTCCATTGCCTGAAATGTTTTCCATTTCACGCACCTGAATGAATTTTTGTAAGGTTTTGAAAAGTTTAAATGGGGAAACTGAACATCAGCTAATTTACAAAAAATAAAATTGACAGCGTGATCCGCTGTTTAATTGCTTTACCAGAAACATAAGTGTTTTTAGACATGAAAGAGAGAGGGATCCATGAGATCTAAACTCGTTTCAGCCTGTTGCTGCCGGTCGTGTCTGTTATTAGCTGGCTGTGCATAAAGTAGTTGGTGGAAGCTGTTTTTGTACAAACAGTTGTTGTGATTGAGGGTTTCAGGATGGATTTGGGTTATTTTAATGCTGTTATTTCATCAGTGATACTTACTGTTGTAAATATTACATATTCCATTGCCAGTCGTATGCACTTGTACTTTCGCTAGATTGCGCATCTACTTAGGAAATCGCTATTAAAGCAGTAAAAAGGGTCAGTTTTTTGAAATTGAGATTCATACATCATAAGCTTTCCACTGATGTATGGTTTGTTAGGATAGGACAGTATTTGAATGAGATGCATCTATTTGAAAACCTGGAATCTGATGGTGCAAAAATCAAAACATTGAGAAAATCGCCTTTTAAAGTCTGAAAGAAGCTCTTAGCAATGCATACTACTAATTAAAATGAAGTTTTGGTATATTTACGGTGGAATATTTACAAAATATCTTCATGGAACGTCATCTTTACTTTATATCCTAATTATTTTTGGCATAAAAGAAAAAAACGAACATTTTAACCCATACAGTGTATTGTTGGCTATTGCTACAAATATACCCGTGCTACTTAAAACTGGTTTTGTGGTTCAGGGTCACAAATAGTGTTATAAAAAGCATAAAATGAACATGAAGGTGTGTGCCTGATGCTTTATGAAGTGTAGTTCATTTCTCAAAGCTTTAACAAATTAGTTTTTGTAATGAATATATAACAATGTGTGAACACAATATTTTAACTACAATCAAAATATAATTATAAAAATCTTAATTAGAATAAAACACAAGCATATAGTCATATATAGCCAAATGTAATAAGAAATTAAAATACCAGAATAGTTATATCAGTGTAAAATATGTAGCATAGAGCGCAATAAAAACGAGAGAGAATGAATCTAATTTTACACCCTGATAGCATAGTTTCTTTATTGTTCTCATCATAGCTGCAGTATTAAGCTCATATTTTTTTCTTCCCATGTGACTGAAAAGGCGCCACACTTCCTCCATATGAAAATGTACGGCTTTGAATTTATCAGATTAAAATCTTAGCGCTCAGCCGCATTCAAAGCCTTCATCAGACATTAGGAACATTGGTGTAAAATAACATGAATTTTTGAAGATTTGAATGATTTCAAGCAGTCACAGACATCCTTGTATTCAAAGTTCTGCATCTCCACACGCCTTTATTTATCGTATGATCCACGTTTGTTTTTTTTACCGTTACGACTGCACATTCTTCAGCAGTGGGGGAGACTGAGTGTTCTCACTGTGAGTTTTACCCCCAGTTAAAATGAAGAACGTCTTTCCCGTTTTACACCCTGTGTATGTGTTTGATTTCTCTCCATAGTTTCATGGAATGTGTTTGTAGTGTCTTCCAAAATTTAAAAACAGAAGGGCACTGTTTTCTGCTGTAGAAGTCCACACGTTTGCATGCATGGTAGATATCGAGCAACTCTTCCTTTTCCATTCACACCTGAAGTGAGATGACCAGACGTGCTTGCATTTTTTCACAATCATAGGATGAACCTGAGAAGTATTAGGTTCTTTTTGTGTGCATCATATCAATGCGCTTTTATTGATTGTGGATGGCGGCAAGTATGGGCACGAAAGGGACATTGACGAGCTTCATGCAGAAGACACCAAACAATGCCATTTCAAAGCCAAACGATCTTTTCTGTCCACTCTGAAAGTAAAAAGTTGCAATGCAACAAAATCACATCTGATCAGATTGTGGTTTTATCGGTTTGGACATTCTCTTGCAGTGTATTTGCACAGTACTGCTGAACGACAAGTCTCTAAGAAAACTAAGAAAAGCTTATGTTTTTAAGACTTCCATGCTGCGTTTTCTGTCAGCATCATTTTTCTTAATATCCTTGTGAATCTTGAGGGATTTGTCACATCAGATGTTTCTGAAAATGGGCGGAGATACCCTATGCAAAAAAATGGAAACGCGGTGTTGCTTGTCATGGCTAGGACAGAAGCGCAGATTAATGTGGAAGAGCGTTTCGGTCGTGTCGCGTTTGATTGGGAAACTGTGTCAGACCTCTGAGTATGTGAAAAGTCATCCGTATTTACTGTCTGTTAGGAACTCCGTCAGTGGCAACAAATGTCATGCGGGTTTTACGAGATTTGTAAAATCTGTTGTGCTTATATTTTTCTTTTTTGACTTAAGACTTGTGTTAAAATTGACAGTGGGCATATTAGGAACAGGAATTGATTTGTTTAGATAAGGAAGGCCTTCTGCTTTATATCATGGACTGAATGTAGGCTTTTTTTTATGCCATTCTTGTCACTTTTATTTATAGGCACAGTAGAGAGATGACAGGAAAAAATGGACAAAACAGGAGCTTGAAAAATGCCATGAGCCAGACTAGAACCTACATCGGCCTACACTACACTAATCGCTATGTCTAATAAAACATTGCTGGGTGACATTTTAGCCTGGTTTACTAGGAAAACAATGAATTGAACATTAAGGATTCACTTCCCCTTTAATCTTGCTTAGGGAATAACTCACAAGAAAATACAAAAATGAAGCAAAATAAATGCGTTTTTGTGAAAGCTAATCACAAATGTCTTCACAACGGTGTGAAATGTTCATGAGCTGAGACTGATTCAATGTGACTCGCCTGTTTTTGGAAAAAAGAATAGTCAGAAGTGACCCGTTATGCTTAATTGTCTGTCACTGTACATTTAAATGGTGAGCTTAGCTCATTTTGTTGTCAAAAGTTGCAGCCTTTTGACCTTTCACCTCATTATAATCCTGTTTTGTGCAATAGCACAGCTACTGCCAAAAGATGTTTGCTCTGTATAAAGATTCAAGCTACTGAGTTATTACTTGAGAAATGGACTTTGAAAACAGCATATAGACAAATTGTCACTTAATGTTTTTAAAATGCAGAGCAGATTCAGTTTCGCCGTACTCCCTCTTGTGTTGACATGTAGCGGTGCATGTGAGACACCCCTTTTCTCTTATAATGGTACGATCCACATCGCAGTAATTTTCCACCCTGTTTTCTCTGTGCCTGCAGCAGTGGGGGAGGGGGCAGGGTTTTTTTGCTTTTCAGCACATGGCTGTTTTTCTTTCTTGCTGCTGAGGTTTTTGTTCTTTATTTTACTCTTGTTTCTAAAGGTTTTTGGTTGAATGTCTTATTTTGGAACACTTTCTTCAATCGCAGGTTTTAGAGTACCGCTGGTCGATCACTGAGCTTCTCTGAGGTGATGAATCATCTCACAGTCTCAGCATGAGTCAAAAAGTGACCTTTTGTTTCATATAATGCTCTCCTGTTGGTTGTAACGCCACAATTGTGTGTAGCTACAGTGTTTTTTAAATTTTTATTCTGGTTACAGCCAACACCTTACAAAGAATGTGCTCCGCCTCTCCACACGAGATCCCTTCCCCCCTCCCGTTCTCTCTGTCTCTCTCTGTTCCTCTTTTCTGTGTTGTGTGCGCTTTGAGCTAGTCGGGAACTAGGCATGCTCCTGTTTTTGCGCTCACTACTAATCAAGGCCTACTCTTGAAGACTACACCTCAAGGTTGTTTTTGAGCGGTTTTGGTTCTTGGAGACTTTAATTTTTTTGAATTCACATTCATGTTTAGTAGTGTTTACTCAAGATTAACAGACTTTTTGGTGGATGTCTTTATTATTATTTTTTTTGATGAATTCTAAACGTTTTTTTCACGTTTCCGTTTTATCGTGGACGTTGACTTTTTACGTTTTTCTTTTGCGTTGCATTCGTTTTCGCTGTTAGTGCGAATTTTTACATTTTGACAGGATTGGGATCATCTGTTTTACGTTCGACTAGGAAATTTAATTAACGCTTTGGCTTTTCGTATTTTAAGCACTGATTGCGGAAATTCCGTAAACGAGCACGATTCGTTGCGATCTTTTTGTATTTAATACTTTTTTTTTTTGCTATGAATTTACTTATTTTAGATTTAACGGTTGCTTATTTTAGATTTAGATTTATTTTTTTTGTTAGCTTACCATTGAAGTGATTTCACCTATCAGGCAGGTTACCTTGTTTTTTAGACGAGGTGTGGCGTTTGTTGGTTTGTCGGACTGTTCTTTGCTAGCAATCCGCAAGAGGTTGTTTCTGAAACCGGCTTTGGTTGAAGGTGACCACAGATTCTGTGGATTTTGAGCCTCATGGGGAGGAGTACTGTAGAACTGAGCCTGGCTTTACACCGCAGCTCTGGCGACCATTTTGCAACGAGCGGCAACCTCAGCGTCTATGTTTACAGTCAGGGTGGGGGAGGGCCGCAGTGAGGCTGTGCGGTGTGAACAACACTAGAAGAACAAGCTTTCCAGAAGCTAGCAGCCATTTTTATAAAATGAATGTCCTTTTTATGGACACTCAACTGAGGAGATGGAGGAACACAGAGATGCATTTTATTACTGTTTAGTTTTTGTCAGACATTTCTCTGTTCTTTTCAGATTGATGGGTTGAAATGAAAATGTTACCTCAGTTTGTCCTCAGTTTCTCTTTAACTAACCTGACACCTTCATTAGTGTACAGTCTTATCACCTGTCTTGCTCCTGACACAGTAGTTTGTGGTGTTTAGGAAGGAAAATTAATCAAAGCTATAAAACCTTAGGTTGAATTGCGTAAAGTCTTTTTCGTTGTCGTCTTCCTCCGAGGAATGGCTGTTGACAGGAAGTTAAAGGTGTTGCGAATGGTCCATGAGGACGAGATTTTGGTATATATAGAAGCCACGTCATTCACACCTGCCAGGATGATTGTTAATGTAGCAGTGCAGCAATGCGGCGTCCTGTGGGTTTATGCTTGCAGCTGAATGCAAGATATTTTTATGGGATGTGTAGTAAAACAGAGAAGCTGAGATGAGTATATCTAAAGTTAATGTGAGGCGTTAGAATGAAATCAAGACGGATTAATTGTTCAGATCCAGGTGTTTTGATGCTAATAGCAAGATTCAACATTTTAAAACTAGCAATTTGTTCAACTCTTATTAATGGGAGTGCTGAGAAATACAGGAAGCTGCTTATTGTAATAATTATTTGAGTTAAGCTTCACTGTACTTTGATTTATCTCTGTTTGGTCTTGGCTGAGAGGTGTCATTTTCAGAACAGTTTTAGCGTTTGATGCCAAATGTGCCACTATTATTACTACCTGATTATTTTTTTGTGTATCACATCATGAGTTTATAATTAAAGAGTATGGCAGATGGCTATTCTTTGTGTACTATTTTAGTTTTGACAGTCTCTTAATGAGCCTGAAAGAGAACACCACGTACCGCAATGTATTTTTAAATACCTTTCCTTCTTTTTAGATTGCAAATAGGTTTTAATATTCCCTTGACTTGTTAAAATCACAAATCGCAATGTACTTCTGTATCACATAGTGTGTGATGCACTGATTCATTTCTGAAATAAGTCTCATCTACTTGTATTTACAGGATGTCATCAGCTTTAGCTGAAGTTTTCTTTAGCTGTTTGCTCAAGTTTTTTGGGTTTTGTAAAATTTTATTTTTACTCAGTGAGTTTATATTTTGTCTTAACATTTGGCTACATATTCAGCATGGATTGTAACCCATACACATAGAACTAAGAAAGTATTTTGATTAGATAACTAGATAATGTAGAATATGCCTATGCTCATGTGTTACGATAAAACTGCTAGGTTATGATTGCATAATATTAACATTATGAGAGCAACTTAATTAAAACATGAGGGAGCTGTGCTCAAAAGAAACTGAAGGATGTTTTTGAGTTGAAGAATTATTAGTTAAATACATAGTCATGCAAAACAATTAATTACATTTCAAAGCTAATATTAAATTTTTATTTTTGTTTAGGATCCTCAAGCGACTGGCTGCCAAATCCATGAACAGGAAAGTACGAGACCTCACAGAAGCCTGGTGAGACAAACTAATGTCTTTTTGTGATTTAACACTGAAACATAAGTACTAGTCTAGTTTAAGTACGATGGTAGCTTTGAAAATCTGCATTATATAATGAACTCCTCTTGTCGCTAGCAGATTCTGTAGAGTGCTGCTCTTATTGGCTGAGAATTGCACCAATCAGTTTGAGGGGGAGGACACAAAGTCTGCTCTCCCTCTCAGTATTCTGAAATCACATGCACTGCTGACTGTTACGGCCCTACCAACTCGCTAGTTATGTCAATTGAACTGAGGAAGGTTATTGGTTTTCGTTAGCTTCAACTACTTTCACTGCAGATGCCAGGCGGTTTGTGGACTTGTTAATCAGAGATGTGCTTCAGGTCAGAATGATAGTGTGGGTAAACAGAACTAAACAGTTTAGTACTTTTAGGTAGTTTTTTTTTTTTTTTTTTAGGTAGTAGTAGTTCAGCCAAAGTCTTAGGCCAGGGTTGTGGTTATGGTTTTGTTAAAGTTAAAGAAGGTTTTGTGATCGAGGCCAGAGAGAAAATTCTAGAAGAGCAGGAAATGGTGTTTAGATGAGTGACAGTGACACCTTGTGGTCACACAAATAAATTCACTTGTACTTGGTCAGATTAATCAGATGTGTTGAGTACCAGATGGAGTTTAGCTAACTAGCCTGTTTAGGATATCAAACACTTGTTTGACCATATCCTCCCACCGTTTTTCCACAGGTGAAAATGGAAGTAGCTGTACCAGAGGAACCTCAGAAGAAAATCTTTCGTGCACGGAAAACAATGAAGATGAGCGATCGGCAGCAACTGGAAGCTCTGCACAACACCTTGTCCACCACCACCACCTCCAGCTCCGCCTCTTACTCATCTTCCTCCCCACGACCGCAGACACCGCTGGTGAACGGCACCCACACCGAAAAGGAAAAAGAGAAGGTCAAGGAGAAAGACTTGAATCATAAAGAGGCCGACTTGATGTCACCTGTCGCCGATTCAGCCCAGTGTTCCCCTTCTCCGTCTTTCACCCTCTCTCGATCTCCCTCTCCACCCAACACGCAGTCTACCTCACCTTCTATGGATATTGACGACCCCCTTGTGGCCGCAGAAGAGAAAAAGGAGACCAGCAATAAAAGTTCCTCCTCTTCTCTTTCTGCTTCCCCCTCTGGGTTGAACTGTGATCCAGAGGTTAAGGAAGGATTTCTGTGCTTGAGCGAAGAGGATGAAGTCCAAACGGACAAAGATGAAAAGAAAGAAGGTAGTGAGGAGAAGATGAATGTAGATGAGGAGAAAGAGGACCAAAAAGACGAAAAAAGACACTTCTGAGGATGCAGGAGGTGAGAATGTCTAGGAACTCAGCCTGCCTGCAAACTACCGGTTGATCTTTAATTTCAGGAAGTTGAGAGATTAAATGTCACATTCGCATTTCCGTACAATTTATTTGCGGCGACTTTAAAAATGCTCATCTGTTAATTGGAGAAGTAAAATATGAGCTTTCCAGTTTTTCCTCAGATAATCCTGTAGTAGTTTTTTAAGGAATAAGAGATGAACTAGTGATTTTTGAGAGAATTACGAATTATTTTGTGGTCATTAAAGGGATAGTTTACCCAAAAATTACCGTTCCATGTCATTCCAAACCCTCTTTTGTTTGTCCTCAGAAAACAAATTTAGATATTTTTGATTAAATCCGAGGTTGAACCACTGATGTCCCTTGGACTATTTTGTCAAAGTTTTTTGGTACCTTTCTGGACCTTGAATGTGGAAGGACCCTTGCTGTCTATGGAGGGTCAGAAAGCTCTTGGATTTCATCAAAAATATCTTAATTTGTGTTCCGAAGACGAACAAAAGTCTAACGGGTTTGGAACGACATGAGGATGAGTAATCAATGACACAATTTTCATTTTTGGGTAAACTTTCCCTTTAAGTAGAAGAATAGTTTACCCAAAAATGAAAATTGCCACATTTACTTATACTCATGTTGTTCCAAACCTATATGACTTGCTTTCGTAGGTGGAACACAAATTTGGTGGAACATTTTAACTTTTTTTTCCCACAATGAATGTCAAAGCTAAACATTTTTCAGTATCTATTGTATTTTACTGTAGAAAAGTCAAACCGTTTTGGAACAATGAGGAAGAGTAAATTAAAAAAAAATCTTTTGAAGGTTTAACTATGCGGCTGTTGCTTTGGGATATTTGTTATAGCTCAATAGTCTTGACATGAAGTTTAGCATTTGAGCTAACGTTCTTTGCACTAGTAGCCCTACCGTAAAGCCTAAACGTTTCCTCTGCTTCTACTCAACAGCAGACAACAGTCCCTCTGCTGGTACAAAGAGATCACTGTCCGAAGAGAAAGATGAAGATGACAAAGAAATTGAGGAGAGAGATGGAAAACGAGCAAGGCTGGAGGGTGAGGAGCTGGAGGCCCAGCTAGAGCTGAAAATCACAGCCAATGGCGGGAGCCGGCATAAACTTGAGAAGGTTTGTTATTTATTTGTTTGTTTGGCTAAATCCATTTAAGTTCTTACCATATACAACACCACATTTTCATATAATTGAATGGGAAACAGAGATATGTGATTAAAAGGGATGGTTTACTAAAAACATTAACATTCTGTCAGCATTTACTCAATCTAAACATGTATGGGTTTCTTTGTTCTGTGGAACTTAATGTATTTTGAAGACTTTTGTTCATGTTTGAAAAACAAATGAAGGTTGTGTTCAGAAGAGAAGTGCTTTTATACAGTTGAGGTCAAAAGTTTACATCCCCCTTTCAGAATCTGTGAAATGTTATCAAACAAAATGCATGTCATTGTTTATTTAGTACTGACCTGAATAAGATATTTCACATAAGATTTTTACATACAGTCCACAAGAGGAAATAATAGTTGAATTTATGAAAATGACCACGTTCAAAAGTTTACATCCCCTTGATTCTTAATACAGTGTTCTTAGCTGAATGACCCACAGCTGTGGTTTTTGTTTAGTGATAGTTGTTCATGAGTCCCTCGTTTGTCCTGAACAGTTAAACTGCCTTAAATCCTTTAGGTTCCCCCAAATATTTTGGTTTTTCAGGATTTGTGTATTTGAACCCTTTTCAACAATTACTCTATGATTTTTGAGATCCATCTTTTCACACTGAGGACAACTGAAGGACTCATATGCAACTATTACAGAAGGTTCGAACGCTCACTAATGCTCCAGAAGCAAAATGTTGCATTAAGAGCCGAGGGGTGAAAACTTTTGAACAAAATGAAGATGTGCACATTTTTCTTATTTGCCTAAATATAATATTTTTTTCATTTAGTACTGCACATCAGAGGCTACAGAAGATAGTTGCATGTTTCCTGGAAGACAAAATCAGTTAATTTTACCTTCAAGTTTAAAAGGTTTTCACCTTTTTTGGATAAACTAACTCTTGAGTTTTGGGGGAAATTTTGGAAACTGTTTCTAAATTGTCATATTTCCTGGATATTGGTCTATAACACTCATGATAAACATCCAAAAGTCTTCTATAAGAACAGAGAAAATTTTGCGTAATTTCCAGGACTTTCCAGACTATCAGACGTGAGACATTATTAATTTTCTGTCTCTCTGTCTTCCTATTAGATGGTACAGCAGTTAGTCGAGGAACGGTTACGGGTGTTGCAGTTGACTGTGTTTGACCGAAGCATAAAAGAGCTGAAAGAGAGAGTGGAGAAGATTGACAATGCAACCAAACAACAGAATACAATGCAGCATATTAACACACTACAGGTGAGTTTTAAAGTTTTCAAAAATTTTATCAAATTGTACATCTACAATAGAAACAGTTAAAAGAATGGGACTTTAAAACTTGATACTGAACATCAATAAAACTGTTTTCATTTTAGGCTAAGATTTCCCGGCTGGCCAAAAAGTTTGGTGCTGCTAATCAGGCCACGGAGAACTCCAAGCGAACTCAAGAGGTAAGAGCAAGAATCACTGTTAAAAAAAAACATTTTATTGTTTTATTTGGTCAAATTGGCCAGATTATGCGAGTTATTAAGCCATGGTAAGCCATTAATGGTCCTTATCCATAAATATAATACCCTTTTCAGTGATTAATTGCAAGTACAATGGGCTTTTCGAATATTTATTTCTATTTTAAGGTAAAATGCGTTTTGTTTCTTTGTAATCAGGCTCAGGCTGCTGCTCAGGCTAACAATGCAACCAACATGACTACACCGCAACGGTAAACATATGACATCAACCTTTATTCATCTTCACAAGATCAAGTTCCCTTCCTTTATTCCAAAACATTATAGTCATTTGTTTTTTTTTTCAAAATTAAGTCTGGCCTATACTGCTGTTATGGGACAAAGTTGTCTGACTTTCAGTCCTCCTTTGTTGCCATTTACACAACGTATTTTCGCGTTTGAAAAACAAAAACGTTTTGTGTGCGAGATGCTGAAAAAGCTGCATGTTCAGTCATCTGAGTATCTAGCGATATTTTACATGGAAAACCAATAGAAAAGCAACATAATCGAATGCAAAAATGCATTGTGTGAATGGCACTTAAAACTTGACATCTAAACAGTTCATCATCCTTTTTCTGCATTGGTTGAGCTAGCTAGCCACAAAACCATTATAGGCACACTTACTCGCAGGATGATTTGGAAAAACGGCACATGTTAGTAATTCAAAAAGTTTTGGTAAATAATATTTGAAATGCTTATGTTGTTGCAATTACTGACGTACGATTTCTGTTTTTTGCAGTACTGTTAAAACAATGGATCCCAAACTGACCAGTCCAGCCTCTGGTTCTAATTCAACTGGTGAGCTTTTCATTCTTTTGTTTTTAATTTATATTAATTCTAGTTCTCATTTTAACTCTTAAAGTAACTTTTTCTTTCTTCGCCCCTCAGCAATTCCAGCCCAGCCGAAACCGCTGTCCACCCCGACTACGCCAAGCTCCTCCGCGCTAGCTTCTCCTGCACCCATTCTACAGATCATCTCCACAACAACAAGCTCTACTTCCTCATCCACTTCTTTGCCTGGCCAGTCTCAGACAGGCACCCTGCTACTAAAGACTGGACCCAGTACAGGGGTCATGACTAGCACCCCAGCAACTTCTGGGGGTCAGTCAGTGGCTATTCAGCCTCTTTTGATTCAGCTGCCTTTAGCGATGGCAAATGGGCAAAGTGGAGCGTTGGTTAATACCGCCAGTGGTGTTGGTTTAATACCGGTGTCATCGTTATCTACGGTTAGCAGCAACAATAAGGCAAAGACAACTACACCTGCTACCACATTCATCCTTCAGAAGCCAGCAGGCAGCGTTGTTTCGTCTTCCTCGACATCGGCAGCTCCGGCCGTGTCGTTAGCGAGAGCCGTGTATCCGGGTGGCACAGGGACTGTTAGTTCACCCAGCACAGGGATATCTGTGACAACAGCCCGAACACCTACGCAGAGTGCTGCTGTTGTGGGAGTGTCTACAGCGGCCTCTTCTCCAGGAACCACAGGACCTGCGGCAACAGGATCGGCGGCAGCTGCAGCGGGTCCACCTTCGGCTTCAGCGCTGGCCTCAAAGACAGGTATGAGAGAATGTCAGTCATGCCGACACTTTTTATAGTATTTATAGTATTGGCTAAATGTAAAGTGCTTTATTCTGTTTTGTAATTTGATGTTTTTTGAATATTTGAAAATCGTATTGATTGTTTCCTAATGTAGTCTCGTTAATCTCTCATTTTTAATAGATAATCAGGCCTCAACACCGAAAACACCCTCTCAGGTAAGCAATGAATCATTGTAAAACAACAAGATGCTTAAAATGTCATTGCAAATACTACTTTTGTAAAAAGTGCAGTTTTATACAAAATTCTATTCCTCTCTTTACAGACTGGGCGTCCCAAAGGTTCTGTGATAGATCTGACAGAAGATGATGACGATGTTCAAGGTAAAACACAGCTGCTCTTCATTCCTCTGTTTTAACGTGCCAGTCACATTAGCAAAATTTCACAGGTGTTAAAAAAAAAAAAAAAAAAAAAAAAAGGGTTAATTTTCTGTTGTTAATATGGTAGCATTGTATAAAGGAGGAACGCTCACGCAAAAGTCACTTTAAAAACAAGCAGCTTTCTGTTGGTGAGCTTGAATATAGGTGAAATCTGGAGAATGTTGTCACCCTCACACTTACTAGAATTGAAATTGAATTAAATTCAGTCTCACTGCTAAATTTTCTGACCTGTTTGTTAAGCTACTGGTTAGTTAGGTTTCCTAATACTTTTCTCTGTTTGCGGTTGCTGTCCAGTGACAGGAGTCCAGAAGGCCACTGTATCACCCATGTCTACCCAGCGTGCATCTGGGCCACCTCCTTTAGTCAGTTCTACCACTAATGCTGGTGAGTGAAAAGTAGACCTTTTTTTCCCCCTCTCATTTTATACTGCTTTTTAGGACTGTCGCTAATGATTATTTTGGTAATCGGTTGATTATTCTGATGATTAATTGAGTAATCGAATCATTGTAGTTAGTTTTTTTTTGTGGTAGTGAAAACAGTCCTATGGCTCATTTTTTTTTTCTACTTTTTAGGGCTGTTACTAATGATTACTTTGGTATTAGAGTAATCTTTCGATTATTCTGACGTTTAATTGAATAATATAATTGTTATATTTATTTTTATTTTGTAGTAGTAAAAATAGACCTAAACCTCTCTCCTTTTATTCTACATTTTATGGCTGTCACTAACGATTATTTTGGTAATTGATTTTTTTTTTTTTTTTTTTTTTGATAATAAAAGTAGACCTAAGCCTCTCTCTTTTTATTTTATTTTTAGGGGTTTCCCTAACAGTTGTTGTGGTAATCGAGAAATCGGTCGATTATTCTGATGATTAATCGAGTAATTAAATCATTATATTTATTTTTTGTGGTAATAAATATAGGTATATGCAAACAATAAATTTGCAAAAACGACAAACAAAAAAACAATAAAACAAAAAAAATTATTGGATTGGATATATTGGATTGTGACAGCCCTACTGCTTTTTGCCTGTGTCGTTCTAAAATTAAAAGCTGTAGACTGACATGTTTTATATTTTCCCTGTTCAGGAGCACGATCGGCACAACGTTCCTCTGTGGTGAGTGTGTTGCCTTAAAAAAAACAAAAAAAAAAAAACAAAACAAAACAAAAAAAAAAAAAAAAAACAAAAAACAAACAAACAAACAAACAAACAAACAAACAAAAAAAAATATATATATATATATATATATATATATATATATATAATAAATATATAAAGTCAGAAATGCTAAGTGAAATTACATGCTGTGCCCCCCATAATCTTTCTTACCTTCACTCTTTGTTCTCTCAGGATTCTCCATCTCTATCCCGTCCAAGCTCTTCTTCCTCCACCACTCTTCCACCATTACCACTGGCACCGTCGCCACCGTCACGTCTCCCACCCGAGGCCGCCCACACATCCCCTCCGCAGCAGCCCCAGCTTAAACTGGCCCGTGTCCAGAGCCAAAACGGGATCGTCCTGTCCTGGTGCGTTGCAGAAACGGACCGCAACTGCGCCGCTGTAGATACCTATCACCTGTACGCCTATCACCAGGACCACCAGGGGGCAGCATCGGGCACCGGTGCTTCGGCTCAGTCACTGTGGAAGAAAATCGGGGAGGTGAAGGCGCTGCCGCTGCCCATGGCGTGCACCTTGACCCAGTTTGTGTCCGGGTCGACATATTATTTTGCCGTCAGGGCCAAAGATGTGTACGGCCGCTTCGGTCCTTTCTGTGAACCGCAGTGCACTGATGTCATTAACCCAGCATCCCCTGCAGCATCCTAAGACGATTCCAAAAGGGTGGGATGGTACAAAAGGATGTGGCCGACGGAAGTTTGATGGGAGATTTGTAATTGTTACAAAATTGTTAACTATGCGCAGACCACTGGTTTAGTCTTGCCCTTTGTGTTAGGAATTGTAGGGAATTCAAATAGGTTGTCTAATGCAAATGGAAATACAAATAATCATCAGTGCATACAGACATGCGTACACTATTTGTTTCAACTTTATTTTACAATAAGGAGGGAACTATCGGACATACATTGTGCTTGAAATTGTATTTTCCTTGTGCAGAATGTTCAGAGTTAAGTATTGTTTTTGGATTTCTTTCTCTTTCTTTTTTTATTATTTTTTTTTTAATAAAACGATATTCAATACATTGCACAGTTGTTCCAATATAGGTCCCGGTCATTAGCTACAGGACAGGAAAGCTGAGGTGTTAAAGGTTTTGTAATGTTTTTTGTCTGGTACCCAGACACTCCAAAATGACACTCAATAAAAGTATTGATATATTTAAAAACGTCTCTCTTAAGTGTGAATTATTGAATGACATACAAGATCGCTGATATATGCTTTTAATTATCTACATGTTTCTTTACGTGACTTAAAATTTTTATTTGTTCTTTTCCAATTTCGAATAATGGAGGGGTAAGTTACAAGAAAGGTTAAAGTAGTTCACTTCCAGGACAAAAATGTACAGATAACATACTCACCTCCTTGTCATCCAAGATGTTCATGTCTTTCTTTCCTCTCCATATAATGGACTTCTATGGTGCCCCTGAGTTTGAACTTCCAAAATGCAGTTTAAATGCAGCATCAAAGGGCTCTAAATGATCCCAGCTGAGGAAGAAGGGTCTTATCTAGCTAAATGATCGGTTATTTTCAAAAAAAAAAAAAGTACAATTTATATACTTTAACCTCAAACACTCCTCTTGTCTCGGTCTGCGTGAACTGTTTTTTTTTCTGGTTCAAGACGTGGGGTGTGCCAAACTCCTATCTCATTTTCTCAAACTTCAAAATTGTCCTAAATCGCTGCAGAAGTACCGACCCAGTGTTTACTAAGTGAACATGCAAATGGCCTTCCCGAAAACAGGTAAAACGGCGATGTTGTAAGATGATTTTGAGGTTGGAGGGAAAAAACTGTATTGAACCAGAACAAACAGAGTCCACGCAGACCTAGACAAGATGAGCGTTTGAGGTTAAAAAGTATATAAATTGTATTTTATTTTTTTTTAAATAACCGATCATTTTGCTAGATAAGACCCTTATTCCTCGGCTGGAATCGTTTAGAGCCTTTTGAAGCTGCATTTAAACTGCATTTTGGAAGTTCGAACTCAGGGGCACCACAGATGTCCATTATATGGAGAGGAATCCTGAAATGTTGAAACGTAAGTTCTTTATGACTGAAGTATTGGATATGATTTCAGCACATGGCTATTTCCTACATGACTAATGAATCCCTGAGTTCCAGGAAAATTCAGAAAGCTACTACCACAACAATGCCACAGTCGCAACTTCGGAAAGCTGTTAGTACCACAAACGCACAGTTTGTAGGAGAGCTGCAAGGAAAATGGAGTGCAGATGGAGAAAAAAAAGCTTAATCACATTTTTTTCCAGGTATTGTTAAGCACTTGAAGGTTGCAAGGTCAGCATGTTAGCAAGCCCAGTAGAAAAAAACAGATTAATCAGAGGTATTTGGCACTGCAACAAGATTAACAAGACTATTATAGTGTAGTAGCTGTGTAATTTCCCTTCTAGACAAAGAAAAAGGAATAGAGAACGTTAGAAACATACTTGGAAATGCTTGGAATCTGCTGCCTCAGCTTCTTGGACTACATCATTTACTGATATAGGAAGGAATTCACAAAACTTACTGCAGCTTTAAATCCTTGTGTGTTTGATGGTCTTTTCCTGCCTGAGCGAGTGGATCCAAGATTCAGTGTGGACCAGACTTCATGCCATTAATCAGAAATCTGGATATTCAATACAACATTTCCAACATCCACCTCATAAATATTAAAAAGAAGGCTACAGAATCCTCTCAATTCATGATGTAGGAATGTTAGTTCAGAACTTGATTATTGCAATGTGCAAATAGCTGGAAGTCCAGCTGTCTTCATGAACATGTTACAGTTTATTCAGTTCAACCAGCTCTAAAAAATATCAAGATGCACTATTTTTCTTTTAATTCATCAGTGCGTTTTATTTACAAGTACATTCAT
Organism: Labeo rohita; assembly: GCF_022985175.1. Lineage (NCBI taxonomy): Eukaryota > Metazoa > Chordata > Actinopteri > Cypriniformes > Cyprinidae > Labeo > Labeo rohita. Next base: position 20,230,582 of record NC_066869.1, read on the forward strand.
TTATAATAAAAGCATTAAATACATTTGCCAACCAGAAGAGGCTGCTGTTGTCTCCACTCTAGGCTCTACTCTGTGTAAAGTTCCATTAAAATAATAAGTGCTACACAAGTAGAATTAAACTGAATGAAAATTAAACAAACCTGTAATGTCTACATAACGAGAATAATCCGAACAGCACTAGTATAGTTTGCACTGTGCGGATTTTATCTACATGTTCTTTCTACACTGGCCACAAGAGGGCAGTCCAAGACGAGCAATTACAAAATGCAGCGCAGACTTTAGATTTAACCACATACTCACTGCAAAATTACAGTAGGTCTATATTATTTGATATATTTCAGCAAAATTACATTCCTAATTTGATAACTGACAACTGTTTTAGAGACCATGTAAAGAGGAGTTGCTATTTAACTAAGAGCCTTATATTCGTTTCACAAACGTTTCGTAAGCAAACTACATGTGCAATGAATAAGTGGCTCATTTATGAAACAATGGTATCATTTTATGTTATGATAGTAGCTGTAGTAGAAGTTGTAGTATTTGAATGCTACCGGGAAAGTGTTTGGAATTTCAAAGTATTTAGTTCTAAAAATGAAACAGTTTTAGCTTTATTTCGTTCTAAACAAACTTAATGTTCGTTCTAAATTAAAGTTGAAGCAGCGTCAGAGAATGTGACGTATTGACGTTAAATTCAACGCTGAAATTGAGATTGGTACGAAGAACCGCGAAGATCAGAAATACGTTTGATTCTGAACACATTTCTACATTAGATTATTCATGAGAAGGAACGAAGGAACGCCCTCCGTATTATTTTATCCAATCGACGCCACAGATGTGGTGGAAATGACGTTGAGTGCGTTTTCTGCACACAACACCGCGGTAAGTTTAAAATCATTTTGAACCACTGTCATATACGGACCGAGTGTGTTTTTATATAAGGTTTATTTAAGTTTTTTTTGGACATCTATGACCTACCAGCTTCCTCAAGCCTGAGCTATCGTTAAACTAAACATATTCAAACAGCTTCTTCAAATTATGCACATTGTTACTGTAATTGTAAGCATTTGTTCACTTTGCCAGTTTTTCTGTTAACCTTGATGTGAAATTATTAAATAATTTCAATCAACAGATATTCAGTGGAGTATAAAAGTCTTAGACTATTGTTTCTTTAACGCTGGAAATAAACAAAACGTTGTCTGATTTGTAAACAAAGCAAAGTTATGATGTAAAATGAAGACATTTGAATTATTATTATGAAATTATTATTAAATCTATCTAGACTAGGTCAATCTAAATCCTTTGTAGAGTTGGTCATATTTCTTTACATTTACTGAAGCCTAAAAGATCTTTTTTTTTTTCTTGATCATTCTCAACATGATCAACAGATCAATTCAGATCAGACTTTCACTCAAAAAGATTTTAATTATTTATGAAAATCTTGCATTAAATGAGAACAAATCAAACATTTGCATTTGTGGTCTCAGACATTTGCACCCTAATCTACATCAAGTCTATTAATAATAATAAAAAAAAACATATATATATATATATATATATATATATATATATATATATATATATATATATATATATATATATATATATATAATATATATAGATATAGATATGGGATATATAATATATAAGTCAATAGTTAATTTGAACACATAAGCTGTCAAACAGTTGCACAGCTCAATTTTACAATTTTACAATACAATGTAAAATAGTAAGATGTATGAAGCACTGTTCACACAGATGTCAGTTTCAAACCAAGAACATTTCTGTTGGTCAGCGCTGCAATTTGCATGACCAACTTAAACATGAGAAAAATCTGCATGATGAACTCTTTCACCCTTACGTGAAACGCCAGATCACACAGATTGCTATTAAAATGACTGGATTTTGTTTGCAAGGTGTCATGAGAATTTTATAGAATTTTATAGAAACCAATATATTACATAAATGATTTATCTCCATAAAAGTTCATGTTAAAATAACTGAACTAATGTAAATCTGATTTCTCTGATTTTATTGCTTATAGCAAATCTCCCCATCATGTTTTGTGCATCTAGCATTCAAACTGGTCATGGGAGAGAAGTTACCCAAAATGACTAACGCAGCACATTATTCACAGTCTGCTATATGGCTGGTGATCTTGTTCTTTCACATTACCCTTCTTCTCATGGGAATTACACAAGTCCCATTGGTAAACAACAGCCATCTATTTCCCATCACTCACCGTCAAATAAAACATTCAATTAATGCTCATATCTCTCTCTTCACCATCTGTTTGGCAACATGACGACTATATGTGCCAGAATTGCTGTCTAACTCATAGAGAATACAGCTGCTAACTTGGCTGATCTAACAAAGTCTACCTAATCAAAACAGTGCAGTGGTAGAATGTCAAAAATATTAACCGGTCTGTTTTAAACTAAAAGACAAAAAACAAAAGTTTTCTCATGCTGAGAGCAGCAATTAATCAGATGTATGTCTATGTGGAAAATATATCATATATGGTGTTAAAAAGTCAACAACAGAGCGGATGAGGAGAGTTAATATTCTGTGTTTTTATTTGAGCTCCATTCGATAAGGCAAGTTACCGCAAAATATTCTTGCCATTTACTGTTTCTGTCAGGAACTATTTTTTTTTTTAGCGGAAGGACAGCATTTAACGAACTTGCTTATAAATACATGATTTTAATATTTTTATTGTGTGGTAACCGTTTTATAAAATCGTGTCTTGCCTTACAACACCCTTTAGCCGTGACAGTTGACAGTGATTTATATTTGTTTATCTTTATGTTTATTTAAAGTGTAATTTATAGTTTTTCCAATAGTTCATACAGTGAATCAGTTTGGTTTACACAGTGAGTATGTGTGTTTTTGTATGTTGAAATACAGGGGGAAAATAGTGAGACTGTATTTACTTAATTTATCACTGTTATTGCTGCTGCAATCAGTGTGGTTGAAAATACCCATGACAAAAAATGGTTGGGACATGTCCTTGCCATCCCCAATGCAAATCACGCCAATGATGCTGCCACTGTTGATTCAGTAATGTTCAAATTGTAAGTAGGCTACATGAATTCCAAACAGGGTTACTATACAGTGTCTCACAAAAGTGAGTACACCCCTCACATTTCAGCAGTCATTTTAGTATATCTTCTTAAGGGACAATATTGTAGAAATGAAACTTGGATATATTTACTGTCCCCTTAAATTAACTCAACATACAGCCATTATTGTCAAAACAGCTGGCAGCAAAAGTGAGTACACCCTAAGTGAACTTATCAAAACTGTGTCCAAAGTGTCAATATTTTGTGTTAGCACCATTGTTATCTAGCACTGCCTAAATCATTCTGGGCATTGAATTCACCAGAGCTGCACAGGTTGTTGCTGGGATCATCTTCAAATCCTCTACAATGACATCATGGAGCTGCTGGATGTTAGACACATGGTGCTTCTCCATCTTCCGGTCGAGGATGCCCCATAGGTGCTCAATAGAGTTCAGGTCAGATCACCTTTACCTGCACTTTCCTCAGCAAGACAATTGTCATCTTGGTTGTGTGTTTGGGGTCATTGTCATGTTGGCCCAGTTTCTGAAGGGAAGGCATCATGTTCTGCTTCAGAAATGTACAGTACATAATGGAATCCATGTTTCCCTCAATGAACTGCAGCTCCCCAGTACCAGCAGCATTCATGCAGCCCCAGAGCATGATGCTACCACCACCATGCTTGACTGCAGGAGAGACACATTTTTCTTGGTACTCCTCACCAGGGCATCAGCACACATGCTAGACACCATCATTTGCCAAACAAATTTATCTTAGTCTTATCAGACCATAGGACATGGTTCCAGTAATTCATGCTCTTGGACAGGTTGTCTTCAGCAGACTGTTTGTGGGCTTTCTTGTAAGCCAGCTTCAGAAGAGGCTTCCTTCTCGGATGACGCCACTGCAAACCGACTTGTTGCAGTGTGCAGAGTATGGTCTGAGCACTGACAAGCGGACCCTCTACTTCTGCAACCTCTAAAGCAATGCTAGCAGCACTCATGCATCTGTTTTTTGAAGCCAGGATCTGCACCTGACGCACAGAACAAGCACACAACTTTGTTGTTCCGCTTGCGAGGCCTGTTCCGAATGGAACCTTTCTTGGAAAACCTCTGTATGACCCTGGCCACAGTACTGTAACTCAGTACTGCACACAACAACAATTCTAACAACAATAACAACAAATCTTCAGAAAGGTCTTTGCCATGAGGTGCCTTGTTGAACATCCAGTGGTAAGTATGAGAAAACTGTACTCAAAGCACCAAATTTTAACTGCTCTAATGCAGGATACACAACTTTGTATGGTCCTGTCAAGCAGACAAAAACATGAACATGATGAATAGGACATGTGGCTTTGCATGGTTAAATGACATAGTGCTGTTATCATTTAGGGTGCACTTTTGTTGCCAGCCATTTTGACAATAATGACTGTATGTTGAGTTATTTTCAGGGGACAGTAAATATACTCTGCTATACAAGCTGCACATTGACTACTTTAAAATATATCCAAGTTTCATTTCTAGTGTTTTCCCTTGAGAAGATATACTAAAATGATTGCTGAAATGTGAGGGGTGTACTCACTTTTGTGATTTTGAGATACTGTAGCCTTTTATAGTACTTTAGAGTTAGTATTTACGATCCGTGGTTTGTATTTATAGGATAATTTAGGAATCTGTCATTGATGTGCAACCCTCTAATATAGTCCACCCATATCTCAGTTACGACCCTTGTGCTTCAGGCTTTAGGTGATAAAATGTATTTCTTAACCTTTTCAGTTGAAATGATAAACAATCCTAAAATCTTTAGACATGAATTGCACCATTTCCATGATCCCTCTGTAATTCTCCTTTTATTTTTGTCTATTTCGAAATGATCAACAGACAGCAACAGGCAGACAGACTGTGTGCGTTTTAAAAAAGGAGTGGAAGACAGGTGCCAAGAAACGGAGGATCAAAAGCACAAGTGATCAGTAGCTCCAGCCAAGAATCCAGAAAAAGAGAGAGTGAGCCCTTGAGAGAGCAGACATCTGAGAACCAGACATTCACATCTACACAGTAAACTCCGACTGATGACAGATGGAGTGCTGGTGCACCGGTACAAAATCTGTATCTGAGCAGGACTAGGCAATATTTGGAATTAAGAATTGGCTCAGTTTCAATTGATGAGTTGGAATTTTAATTGAATTGCACACATACCGAAGGACGTTAAAGTCTGTGTAAAGGCAATTCACATTAGAAATGTTGAAATGTATTGCTGAAAACACAAAGACTGTGAACTATGTAGTACTGAATTGTGGAGTTAGACCCTGCAAAAAACTAGTTTTATTTACTTGCCATGTTGTGATCATTCAAATTTGGCTGGGTGGTTAATAATCCATTTTTCTATGGTGTGACGAATTTATAACACATTTAGTATTGCTTTATACAGACTTTAAAGAGAGATTAGCAGTTTATTAAATTCAACATAGTCACAAAACAGAGATTTCTTTTCTGTTTTGAACAAAACATAAATAATTACATAATTTTAGATCATTTAGATTCTAAATGAAGTATATTTAGTATAATTATGCAGTATAAGTAAGGGATAATGTACATCCAGCCAGTTGTTGTCGCAGAATAAAGCTTGACAGATTTATCAGTATAAGTTGTATAAAATTAAAGGGCTTTATTTTGCAATAACAAGCTGGCTGGATGTACGTTATCCCGCTTATTACACAGCTACTTGCTACAAAACTAAATAATTATGCATAAAATATTGATTTGAGCAATAAGCAGTTGCTCGCAAATGGCAAGTTAAACTAGACAGCATTTCACCACATTAATAGTTATGGCGATAAAAGACTTTGATTTAAGACGAAAATGTTTTAAAATCTTGTTTGTTAGTTGTCTTACAATCCATTACAACTGATACAAAATGACAGCAGCTGCGTTTATATGAAACAAGAGAGCGTGTTTGTGATACCAGGATGACATAATTAAATAATTGTACACAGAATATTGATTTAAATTTTAATATTTTATTAGCCAACCAATCTCAAAGCTTCCACGAAGATAAAAATGTTCTTAGCAAACAAATAGTGCCAACTGCAGTTAACCAGATGAGCCTGTGTTATTAGTTTTTTTACCAGTTGTTATCAGGGAATAAAATACCTCAGAATATGGACACGGACCAGTCAAAATTGAGTTTTCTGTGTAGCTGTGTAATAATAAGAATTAGTAGTAGTATAATTTATATACTAATTTAGTTTACATTAAAGAATGATGAGAAAAATGTATCCTGGTTTTTTAATAAAGATGTCATATAACTGTTTATGCAGCAAATCAGCATATTATAATGATTTCTAATCATGCGATACTGAAAACTAAAGTAATGATGCTGAAAATTTAGCTTTGCATTTGTGGGAATAATTACAATTTTAAAATAGAAAACAGTTGTTTTTAAATTGAAATAATATTTTTAAATATCTCTGTTTTACCATTTTTTATCACATAAATCCAGCTTTGTCAAGCATAAGAGACTTTTTCAAACAAAACAAAATATCTATATGTGACCCTGGACCACAAAATCAGTCTTAAGAAGCACAGGTATATTTGTAGCAGTAACCAAAAATACGTTGTCTGAGTCAAAATTATCGATTTTCCTTTATTCAAAAAATCATCAGGATATTAAGTAAAGATCATGAATATAAAATCCACATATTTTTAGTATATATATTTTAAACTTTCATTAGTTGTCATAAATTGTACCATTGTATTTGATTAAAATACCCCATGTTGTATATATAATAACATTTTTGTTTATTAATACAGAAAAATTGCTTTACTACAAAACTACATATGTGACCCTGGGCCACAAAACCAGTCATAATGGTCAATTTTCTCTGAATAAATAAGCTTTCCATTGATATATGGTTTGTTAGGATAGCACAATATTTGGCCAAGATACAACTATTTGAAAATCTGGAATCTGAGGGTGCAAAAAAAAATCTAAATATTGAGAAAATCACCTTTAAAGAGTTCTTAGCAATGCATGTTACTAATCAAAAATTAAGTTTTAACATATTTACGGTAGGTAATTTACATAATACTTTTATGGAACATGTTTACTTAATATCCTAATGATTTTTGGCATTAAAAAAAATCTATAATTTTGACCCATACAATGTACTGTTGGCTATTGCAAATACACTTGTGCTACTTATGACTGGTTTTGTTGTCCAGGGTCACATATATTAAACAGCAAAGTTATATGAAATTCATAAGATATGTATAGGTACAACTATACGTTCTAAATCTAATTACAACTTTGCATCCTGTTTGCCTCTGTACAGTGATCCTGTAGAGGGCCCCCTCTCATTCTCCTTTCTCTGCCTCACTCCTACTCCACAGCGCTCTGTTCGTAAGGGAGGGTTGAGAGAGAACAAGCCAGTGAGAGAGTGAGAGAGAGAGAGAGAGAGAGAGAGAGAGAGAGAGAGAGAGAGCACAGTCTCGATGTGTGGAATTCTTGGGCAGACATTGCAACCATTACACCTCTTCCTACTGTTCTGCCTCAATCACTGTCTGTGGAAAAGGGCTATTACTTACTGCAAACGGAGGACTCCTTCTACAGAAGCCAAGAGAAAGAGAGGAAAAAAGAGTGAGAGAGAAAAAGAAAGAGAAGAACTAAAGCAACAACTGGACAGCAGGAATCAAACTGACTGCCTTCCCTGTTTAAAAGACAAGAAGAAAGACGGAAGGCACTGGAGTATTTGTTTTTTTCTTTCGTTTTGTTTTTTTCTTCTTTCTCATCGTGGTGCTGGGAGGCACATCATCTTTTCATTTATTCGCTCTCTCCATCATTTGCCTCCTGATCTATTTCTCCATCTATATGGTGTATAATTTTGTCTATTTATGACGAGACAGGAGAGAAGAGAAAGAAGGGGCAAGTTTTTGTTTTTCATTTTTTACTCTTTCGCTCATTTTTTACTATTTATGACCCCCTTCATTCCTTCACCTGTCCCTCCTTCCCATCACTCTCCTCTGATCATCCCCTCTTCCTCCCATCCCTCCCCTCATCCCAAAAGTCTGATGCTCCCTGAATGAAAGTTGCTTAGAATTGTGAAAGAGACTCAAAACCATCTCCACATCACCTTTTTTAATTCTTTTTCTTTCTCTCTTTTTTTAAACAGTTCTTTTAGTCCTCCACCATCTACCCTCACGTATCACTCTTTTTTTCCCTGGATGCTTTAATATTCCTCTAGGTAGGTTTAACGGCTCGTTTAGTGTCTGTCCGTTCTGTTTGTCTGTGTGTGTGTACTTGTGTGTTCCTTTTTTACATGTACATAAAACACACATCGACACACACATACACATACACACACACACACACACACACACACATGCATTAAACTAATGGACAGTCAGGTGTCAAGAATCACATATCATTTCTCCATGCCCATTTTTACCCTTCTCCAACTCTGTCCATCTTCCATTTTGACTTATGAACAGCAAGACATTTGATTCCTGTCATTCTTTCTTTTGTAACACACACACTTAAAACACACTTATACTTGAACTGCCCAGTCTGAAACATCCTCCATTCATCTCCAGTGTCCAGTGCAAGCATCTTGTGTCTTATTTTGTTTGAGAAATCATTGCAGACACGTTTCAGATGAGGTTCTGCTTCCGTTCTTTGACTGAGATGGGTGAGGTTGGCGTGACTGCTTAATTTGTGGTTCTTGGACACATTTTGAACTTGTGATTTGTGTTGTTGGCAGCTTCCTCTGAGCTGGTGAAAGATGAGACCTGAATTGTGAATAATAGATTATTATTTGCTCAAAATATTGATTAGGATTCAGTGCATCAGTCGTTTTTATCCCCCCTCTCGTCTCACCTGCTTACAAGCTCGAGTCCATTTGAGCTGTTGTGGTCACTTCTTCGTTTTATTGGGTGTTTAATTTTTCTGCTGTCGCTCGCCAGCTTTTTCTTTCATACTATACACCCATCTAACACCTTTCGGACAGGCTGTCAGTTCTCTTCATATCACAACCTTTGATTTTCTTTGTACTCATTGAGGGTCCCTGTTTTTAGCTGTCGTGCATGACCACTGTATGACCGTGAGCTCATTACAGAATGAAAACTTTTCACTCCCCACTGTAAGTTACGTATTTCCCCTAATTTATCCTCTTAGATTGCACTTCATTTTATACATTACTTTAATTCAGAACTGCATTCTTTGGTTTAATATTCTCTATTTTGATTTTGTAGTGTATTTTTACCTCTAAATATTACAAAAAGAGTCAAACAGGATTGCTTTTATTTTAAATGAGGGATGGCAATCCAAGAAGTGACGTTGTGTCATAACTCAAGATGGAAGGAAATCTGAACATCAACTTTTACCATTCATATTGATATTTTAATTTCTATGCATTGCATAGTTCATGTGCTTATGCTTCCTTCTTGGTGACTGGTTTGAAATCTCAATGAAAATTTTTAAAACCGTTGATTTTTTTTTTTTTTAAATAAAATCTTCTGTAGACATCCCGAATTCATCATCTCCATCAGAATTTTTTCTTATATATGGACTATCAAAAACAAAAGGAAAAAGCATCTCACTTGACTGTTATTGGGCGAAATGGACATATCAAAGGAAGGCGACCATCTTGTCTTATGTTTTTGAATGCTTGCACTCGCCCTCTGTCTTGTGTTTCACATTTTTGTAAACATTATCCAGATATTAATGATGAAATGCCACAGGACAGTTAGACTGGTAAGTAACATGATAAAAATATCACACATAAATGTATTTGTATGCATTTGTAAGTGTGTTACTGTGTGTTTGTGAAGCAAGCCTGTCCCTTCTATGGCTCTAAATAGACAAAACTTAATCAATTAAGCATTTAGTGTTGGAAAAAGAGGGAAAAAAAGGGAAATCTCACTCAAGCCATCATCAAATTTGATCTTTATTTCAACATCATTTGCTAGAAAACATGTACTGAAGATAATGTCTCTTCTCTTTCAATAGTATCAAGAGAAGGACCCAGGAAAGGACGTACATGGATACCTGAACCAATGACAATTTAAGACCAGACGTCATTCCTTCAGCTCTTTTACTACTGGGCGTCAAGCAGCTCCAGAATTTGTGGACTTGTTCATAGATAAAAATGGACTTTTAGACTCCTCAAGAAACATCTTCTTTTCACCTTTTTTTCTCTTTATATCCCATTTTGTAGCCAATGTAGGCTTTGTCCTAGACTTTGTCCTGGTTCATTTTCAATTTTAAGTGCATTTCTTAGATTTGATATAAGACTTAACTTTTCTCAAGCATTTACAGTCTTACTTGTCTTTTGTTTTGTCTTCATTTGTGAGCCAGGCGTCTTTCTTACTTTTCTTGAGTGACTTTTCTTAATAGTTTTGATTCAATAGACTATACCTGTGCTCAGTCATCCAGCCTGGATTTACAGTAGGGGACCAACACTTTCATCTACGGTCAGTCCTGCTTTTTCTTAGCAATCCTTCAAACTACTTCAGCGGTCAGTCACTCCTCCATCCAGGGCTATGAGAGGAAGAGACAAGTCCCAGCTCACATCAACATGCAGGAGTTGAGGAGAGAGAATGGGAGTTGGGCTGGCAATGTTCAAGGTAAGAGATGAACTCTGTTTTTGTTTCCTCTCTATTGTTTTTATCCTTGCTGTCTCTGGTTATGTTTGTAGCTTAGTACTTAATGAATAATGTACACTACCATTCAAAAGTTGGGATGTGGAAGATTGTTTTTCAAAGAAAGAAAAAATATGTATCATGGTTTCCACAAAAATATTAAGCAGCACAATTGTTTTCAACATAGTTAATAATAGGAAATGTTTCTTAAGCACCAAGTCTACGCATTAGAATGATTTCTGAAGGATCATGTGACACTGAAGACTGAAGCTGAAATTCAAGTTGGCCATCACAGGAATAAATCACACTTTTAAATATTTTAAAATATAAAAATGTTATTTGAAATTTTAATAATATTTCACAGTATTCACAGTAAAAAAAAAAAGAAAGTAAATATAGGGCACAATGTACTGTATTTTGATTTTGATTTGAATTTATTTAGATTTTTGTGCTTCATTGCATTGAGTTTTAGGGTTAATGGAAATGTCTGTAAAGTTAAAGGATTAGTTCACTCCTGAATTAAAATTTCCTGATAATTTACTCACCCCCATGTCATCCAAGATGTTCATGTCTTTCTTTCTTCAGTCGAAAAGAAATGAAGGTTTTTGAGGAAAACATTCCAGGATTTTTCTCCATATAGTGGATTCAATGAGGATCAGCAAGTTGAGGGTCCAAATTGCAGTTTCAGTGGAGCTTCAAAAGTCTCTACATGATCCCAGCCGAGGAATAAGGGTCCTATCTAGCGAAATGATTGGTCATTTTATAAAAATGTAAAATGTATATACTTTTTAATCACATCTTGCATTAGCTCTGTGATGGGCATCTGTGACCTTACGAATTAAGTAATCACAATGGAAAGGTCAGGTGTGATCAGTTCTTCATCTGTGTACTTCAAAAAGTAGAGGCGAATTTTTTATTTTTTTTTAATTTAATTTTCTCGTTTCTAACTTTAAAATAGTCCATCATCGTTGTTTTATCTTTTTTTGTAAAGGGTGTTTGACTTTCTTTGCACGTTTACTTTGTAAACATGGGGTTGGTACTACATCATGTGTGACTTTTTCAACTTGCCTATGTAATGTGTGAAGTCGAGCTAGTGCAAGACAAGCATTTTTGGTCAAAAAGTATAGAAATTAGATTTTTTTTTAGAAAATGATCAATGGTTTCACTAGATAAGACCAACACATTCTGGGTCCTCCACTGATTTAAATAAGAAACCTTTGGCGTCAAAATGCAGATGCGAAAGGCACTGGAAATTTTTTCGTTATGATTAAACTATATATTGGGTAATACATTACATTACGCTATTTATACATTTATGAGCATATAACCAAACCCCTTCCCCTAAACCTACCATTTGTCAATAAAATGGTAGGATATAACATGCAGGTACATCTACAGTCATTATTTATCTAAGAAATATTAATATTCAAAGTCTTCCGAGGCAAAACGCTTAATTTGTGAGAAGAATAAACGTGATTACTGTCTCCATCCGCCGTAAAGCTCAGATAATGTGTACACTGCAGTCTGTGTGCAAATTCAATAATTGGCACTAGAAGAAGTGTTACGTCAGCTTTGATTGTGACGGGATCATTTACAGCGATTAAAGGAGAAGTCCACTTCCAGAACAAAAATTTACAAATAATCATCCAAGATGTCAGCTGTAAAGAAATTGTTTTTTTGTTTTTTTTGAGGAAAACATTTCAGGATTTTTCTCCATATAATGGACTTGTATGGTGCCCTGATTTTGAACTTCCAAAATGCAGTTTAAATGTGGCTTCAAACGATCCCAGCTAAGGAAGAACGGTCTTATCTAGTGAAACGATCGGTTATTTTTATTAAACATATATATTTTGACGATTTTGAAGTTGAGGGAGAACATGAGATGGGAATTTTTCGACATAACCTAACTGTCATGAACCGGAAAAAAAAGTTCAGGCAGAGTGAGACAAGATGAGCATTTTACATTAAAAAGTATATAAATTGTATTATTTTTATGAAAATAACGATCGTTTGAAGCCAGATTTAAACTGCATTTTGGAAGTTCAAAATCGGGGCACCATAGCAGTCCATTATATGGAGAAAAATCCTGAAATGTTTTCCTCAAAAAATACAATTTCTTTACGACTGATGAAAAAAAGACATGAACATCTTGGATGACAAGGGGTGAGTACATTATCTGTCAATTTTTGTTCTGGAAGTGGACTTCTCCTTTAAAGGGGTCATCAGATGCTAAGTTCACTTTTACATGTTGTTTGAACATTAATGTGTGTTGGTAGTGTATGTACAAATCTACCCTATAATGATAAAAATCCATGCAGTTTTTTTTAATTAATCTGTAAAAATAATATCCCCTTTTCAAATCGAGCCATTCTCAGTTATGCCGTCACACCGACAGAGGTCGCTTCCACGATAGTTGATTGACATGAGCGTTTTACCTCAGATCAGTTGTAACAGTCTGCCCTTTTTGTTTCGATGCCGGAGCAGGGATGTAAATTAGACAAGAATATCTCAGATTGAGCGATTGAGGTGTTGTGTTGCTGGATGTAATAATGAACGAAGTGGTCGTCATTTACTTCCAACACCTGAGCCGCTGAAGATGCAGTAGATTACGTTTGTTTGTGAAGGGAATGCGCCTCCCGATCTACATATATCCGTCTATGTTCGTGCGAATCATTCATGATCCAGCTTCACTTACAGCAGAAGTCAGTACAAGGTTTTTTTTTTTAATGAATCTTTGTGATCGCCTTTCCTAATAATGTGCTAGTTAGCAAATTTAGCGGCTAAACGCAGCTAAATGCAGCTAAAGTAAACAGGCTCGTCACTCCACAGAGAGAAGAGAGGGGCGGGGCGAGCAGAGCTCATTTGCATTTAAAGCAGCTTCAACCAGACTGTGATGATTTTTGCAGAGCTTATTTTGGCAAGGTAAAAAGGGTGTTGTTTTACACAACCATTGGAAATTTTCAGCCCAGGGAATATTATAGACTTTTCATTAAGACCTTGAAGAATCATATCAACTTGTGGAAAATGGGCATCCGATGACCCCTTTAAAACCTTATGATTTACTCTTGTTCTTCGCCTAAAGATATTGTATGGCTTCAGAAGACTTGGAATGAAACACAATTTACCAAAACACCTTGAATGTCAAAAAGTGATGCCAAGGCGGTCCTGACCAAGTGTCAATATGTGACAAGTTGGGAGTGAGAACGTGTTGAACGCGTGGAGAAATATCCTGGAATCTTTTCCTAAAAATCCTTAATTTCTTTTTGACTGAAAATGTGCTTTTTGACATAGGGGTGAGTAAATTCTCAAGAAATATTCTGGAGTGAACTTATTAATGGATAATGTCCTGGCAAAAAATTACCAATTTTTGATCAAATAAATGTAGCGTCATCAATAGAGAAAATGCTTTTTGCCCACAGTATGGTGCTAATCTGTTCTGATCTGGCCAAACTGCTTGGTTTGACTTATCAACTGGCATCCATTTAATATCTTGATTAATTGCTTTTTTAAAACCAATATGGGGCAGGAATGTTACCAAAATTGGCAGTTCAGTCAAATGATGAGTCATGAAAGAGATGTTAAAATCATATCTAATTTTGCGTTCAGTTATTACAGTGGAAATGGAATTTGAGTACATTGCACCGTGGGATACAGTACACACACACAGCACTATGTATACTGTTGAATACTGCCCATTTTGAGATATATAGTAGGTTATACTTAACATATACACAAATTTTGCATAGAATACATACTATGTTCTGCAACAATATTTAAAAAATATTCTGAACATTGCCTACCGTTCTCAATCTTTGATGTGCACTTTTAAGCCTGCACGTTCTCTCTCTCTCTCTCATCGCCATTTTATCTTCTGTCACTTGCTCGTAGGCCTTAACGACAAGTCTGTTTTTTCTTCCAGGGCTATAATTTTCTGTTGTCTCAAAGAATGTGTGTGTTTGTGATACTCGGTGCACCATTGTCTTATTTTCGTGCAGGCATTCGCCCAAATTGCTCTTGGTCGTGCTGCCTTCTATCCAGTTTGAGTAATGTGCCTGTGGTCTGGGTCAGACATTGTAGCTAAGTGGGTTAATGAAAGAGAGAGTAGGAGCGATAAATACTGAGAAAGAGGGGGGTAAGAAAATAGGGTGAGAAACTGACAGAGAGGTCGAGCTGCCTTTCACTCTCCCGCTCTCTTTTCTCGGGCTGCTCCCAAAACGCTCCTGATAGCCGTTAGACTCCGTGTTGGGAAAACAAGAAAGTCGTTAGCGGATCTGAAAATATCTGATGACGCTTCCCCCTCGTATCGCCCTCTTAAGATGCGCCGCTTCTGATTAACGTGAGGTGACAGCGTTTTTTACTCACGTCAGTGGGGTCGAAGCAGCTGTCAATCAAGCTTGACGTTGATTGACGGGGACCAGAGGGATGAGGACAGTGTGGAATGTCTTTCAGAGTGAAGCATCACTCAGAGATTCTGTTGGTGTGGTAACGGAGCCTCTGTTGGCATGGCAACGGAACATAGGGACACGAGGGCATTCTAGACTTTCAATGATATAACTGCTACACAGAGATGGTGCGAATCTGATTTCGTGTCAGCCGTTGTTTCATAAATAATGATACTTACGCTGTAGACACCTTGCTCGTGTACACAAATTGTCTGACAATGTAGCGCTCCACATCGCGCTAGCGTGTGTACCGAATGAGCAAACAACGAGCCTTAATCTATCATCCTGAAAACTGGGGAAATTTGACTTGTATAAATGTTAGTTTTCCAACAACAAGGATAATAGTCAATAAAAGCCTCTCAGGGATGCAGGGTTGGATGATGAAACATGGTAGATGTGTAGTGTTGTTGGTGGTGCTTGTTTGCTTTGTAGTTTTGGAGTGGAGACACAGTCAATATAGAGGGCTAGAATATTGTGTGCTTTCCAGTAAAAGTCCACTTATTATATTTATTATATTATTATTATTATTATTATTATTATTTTTTAAATATGAATAATAATAATGAAATGTATTAATAATGAAATAATAAACACTATTATTAATAGCATATATTAAAATGTAATAAAACATTAATAAAAATATTTAATAATAATACTTTACTAATTTTATGTATTTTTCATAGAAGCAATAATAATAATAATAATAATAATGAAATGTATTAATGCAATAATAATCATTGTTATTAATAACATGTATTAATAATGTAATAAAATATTAATAAAATATTTAATAATAATAATATACTCATTTTATGTATTTTTCATAGAAGCAATAAAAATAATAATAGTAATGAAATGTATTAATGCAATAACAATCACTGTTATTAGTAACGTCTTAATAATTTAATAATATTTGTAAGAATATTTATTAATAATAATAATAATAATAATAATGAAATGTATTAATGCAGTAACAATCATTGTTATTAGTAAAGTATTAATAATGTAATAATATTAATAAGAAGAATATTTAATAATAATAATAATAATTTACACATTTTATTATGCATTTTTAAAAGAAGCAATATCTAGGTAAAATGTCTGAAATCTAACATGAATACAGTAAAATATATATAAAATATAAAATATTTACAACAAATTGGAAGGATCCTAATGTGGTAACTTCCAATATGATATGGAAGTTATGATATATATATATATATATATATTTTATTTTATTTTATTTTTTAGATTTTTGTTTGGTTTCAGATTGTCATTAATTATTAAATATCAATAACAGATAATAAAAGGATAGTTATGGAAGCCTGTTTCCACCACTGAATAAAAAATTTAAAAAGGTCATTGCGACTTTTTTTTTCAGAGTTGTGATATATTAACTGCGTTTATATCGTGCAATTCTGAAAAAAAGTCAGAATTGCGAATTTATATCTAGCAATTCTGACTTTATAACTCGCAATTGTGAATTTGTATCACACAGTTCTGAGGAAAAAAGTTAGAACTGCAAGATGTAAACGTGCAATTTCCACAAAAAGAGAGTTCGAATTGTGAGGTAAAAAGTTGGAATTACCTTTTTTAAAAAATTTTATTCATTGGCAGAAACGGGCTTCCATAGATAGAAGATATAATAGGTATATGCAGAAAACAACCAATAAACTGATAAACAACTGACTTATAAAGAAAAATAGCTCTTAACTCAACTAAGCGGAATGAAATTGAAAGCGTATTTAGATTTTTCTAGTTTTTCACTTGGGTACAGCAGCAAATTGTCAGACAAAACTGAAAAATGAAAGCAGGTTACAGAAGTCAAACTGTTGTCTGTTGAAGTGCGCAAACACATCTCTGTGAAAGTGTTTGTGGCGGCAGGAGAGATGGATTGACATGACATGGAGGTCATTATCCTGCACTGCATCTTTTCTCATCGGCTTTAACGGTGTTGACTAACAAATTAAGGGGATTTGGTTTCAGTGTGTGTAAGAGGCGCATTTAACAGAGTTCACCTATGTAATCGGGTCGAAGGCAGTATCTAATGGCACAGGTCAGTTTGCAGAAAGGCTGTGTGTGTTTTGATTTTCCCCCCTGTGGTGATGATTTACCAGTTTATCAATGTGCACCTGTTGTAATTCACACCTCCATCACCATAGGAGTGATTTTGGCTCTCGTCCCTCGTTCACTAAGATGGTTGAAGCTTAGCCTTAATCACAGCGCATGACTTTATTACGGATAGAGTTACAGTGACTTAATGAGCTCTTGTCCAGTCATGCACAGTGTCGTAAGTCTCTAAGATGAGTGATGTGCATATTTAATGGTGTAATTTCATTATGTCTTTCATTATGTCACTTAATGACATTCTGCTCCTTCCGAATGGAGGATATGGCCGAAAAAGTTGCCAGTAAGCGGATCTGTGCTGCAGACAACAGTCAAAATATCATTACACCAAGCATTGCAGTTCAATACCGTATTTTGCTTTGCTGTTATTTTTTGTGAAGTGTGAAATACTGGATATATCAGATTAGCTGTCACCTTAAAAACGTTTGGTCTGCATTTTCCAGCTGTCTGCCTTTACTGCAGCGGCGCTCAATCCTATTTCTGGAGATTTACTATGCTCTAACGTTTAATATAAAACTTTATTTAAACTCGTCGTAATAGATAGTAATGTTCTTTATGCCAAAAGGTCAAGATTTTACATGTTAGTATGGCCCAGATAACACCTACTGGTAGATACTGTAATCTTAGTGCATAAGCCTCATAAAAATTGCATTTTATTACATGTTAGTAAATGTTTTTTGCCAGAGGAGAACTCTTAAAAGTTTTAAACGTACTTCCATTTTTCGCTGTCTTCTGGCATTCATGTCACACCTCAGAATAGTAACATAGGAAAGAGAAAAGTTCTGGAAATATTATGTAACAGTTAATGTTATATAAATGTAATAAAAGTGTTTTCAAGTATTTTGTGTATATTTATCAGAGTCCGAAGTAAACAGGGGCTTGGGGCAAAAATGCCACCAAAATGAAAATCAAGATAAGGGGGCAACAAATGCTCATGCACAATTAAGCTAGATGTATTGTGTAATCACAATTACAGTGAAATGTGAATTACCAGCAATATAATCTTTGCATCAGATTTGTTTTGCAGCCTTTAGCATTATAACCAGTCACACCCTTTCTATTGAGCTTATGAATGCAATATCCAATCAGAAACACTTTGATTCGTGTCTGCGGAGAATGCAGGAGTTGTTGAGAGTGCGCATTAACTGACTGAATTCTCAGTCTGCATTCATGAGTTTTCTCGTCATAAACAACAAAGAGTAAAAAAGATTGATTTCGCATTGTAGACAGCTTTAGTCATTACAACAGCATTTTTTGCACATTTCATATCAAGGTCAGAAATTAAAGGATTAGTTTACTTCCAGTTTACTTCTTTGGTCGTAAAGAAATTAAGGTTTTTGAGGAGAATGTTATGGGATTTTTTTTTCCATATAGTGGACTTCAATGGTGCCCAATGGATTGAAGGTCCAAACTGCAGTTTCAATGCAGCTTCAAAGGGCTCTACACAATCCCAGCCGAGTAATAATTAAATAAATAATAATAAAAATTTATATGCTTTTTAACCACAAATGCCATGACATAGGGGTGAGTAAATTATCAGGAATTTTTTTATTCTGGATGTGAACTAAATGAATTTCCAGGGCGTTTTTTTTTTTTTTTTTTTGTAGTGGCAATTTTATAGTTCCCTCATCGACATTTATAATCATTGCTGCAATATCGAGAGGAATGATCAGCAATAATGATTTTGTTATAATATTGCAGCTTCACTTTAACATAAAAACAACACATATATTTAACAAGGTAATTATAAAATTGCCCTTCCACAAAGGAAAAAAATCTCCTTTAAAAATCTATTCCAGGGGGCAAATATTGCCCCTTAAAGGCACAATATGTACGATTTCTCAATTAAAATCTCTGAAAACCACTAGAACATTGTTTTATATTTTGTTGACTTGTGCACTTACATTATCTCAAATGTTTTCAAGAATTTTTAAATCCAGAGATACAGTTGAGGTCAAAAGTTTACATCCCCCTTTCAGAATCATTAAAAATGTTAATTAATTTACCAAAATAAGAGGGATCATATAAAATGCATGTTATTGTTTTTTTAGTACTGACCTGAATAAGATATTTCACATAAAAGATGTTTACATATAATCCACAATGATCTATACCTGAATGATCCACAGCTGTGTTTTTTCGTTTAGTGATAGTTATTAATGAGTCCCTTATTTGTCCTGAACAATTAAACTGCCCACTGTTCTTTAGAAACATTTATCAGGTCTCACAAATTCTTTGGTTTTTCAGCATTTTTGTGTATTTGAACCCTTTCCAACAATGACTGTATGATTTTGAGATCCATATTTTCACACTGAGGACAACTGAGGGACTCATATGCAACTATTACAGAAGGTTCAAACACTCACTGATGCTCCAGAAGGAAAAACCATGCATTAAGAGCTGGGGGTGAAAACTTTTGAACTGAATGGAGATGTGTATATTTTTTGTATTTTGCATAAATATATTTTTTCATTTAGTAATGCCCTTAAGAGACTACAGAAGATAGTTACATGTTTCCCAGATGACAAAATAAGTACAATTTACCCTAATCTTCAAATTCAAAACTTTTCAACCCCCGACTCCCCAAGTGTTTGAACCTTCTGTTATAGTTGTACATGAATCCCTCAGTTGTCCTCAGTGTAAAAAGATGGATCTCAAAATCACACAGTCATTGTTTGAAAGGGCTCAAATACACAAAAAATGATGGAAAACCAAAGAATTTGTGGGACCTGATGGATTTTTCTGAAGATTTTAACTGTTCAGGACAAACAAGGGACTTCTAAACAACTATCACTAAACAAAAAAAAAAAAAAAAAAAAAACACAGCTGTGGATTGTTCAGGTAACAATACAGTATTAAGAATCAAGGGGATGTAAACTTTTGAACCAGGCCTCTTTTTTTTTTTTTTTATAAATTCAACTATTATTTTCTCTTGTGGACTATATGTAAATATCTTTTATGTGAAATATCTCATTCAGGTCAGTACTAAATAAAAAAAATATGCATTTTGTATGATCATTCTTATTTTGGTAAAATAATTTAAAATTTTTAATGATTCTGAAAGGGGGATGTAAACTTTTGACCTCAACTGTATACAAAATTTTAACTAGTGGCCCAACCCAATCTCATGGCAGTTCATACATATTTTATGCGGTGGCTTTGTTAACATTCGCATGTATTTTACGAGGTGGCAATTTCGTACTAAAAACATGCAAAGAAGAAATGTTTAATTGCATACTGCTCAACGGGCAGACCAAACTATTAATGACACTGGAAATTGAATGACCAATATTTTTTTATTTATTTATTTTTTTTTACCTGTTTTTGACTAAGTGACCTGCTCATACCAGTAGTAGGAGTCCACATGATTGTATGAGTATTTAAAACACAATCCATGCCCTATAAAAGGATGCACATCACATCACAGGTCATGTTGGTATCTCAATCTGCTTCCACCTCTCTTCGATGTCCATTACCGAACACTACATGGTGTATTACAAAGCACTGAGGATTGGACGATTGAGTGATTTGGGATGGGGCTCATTGTTTCATGGTAACCATGTGCTGATATTCATTTGGCCTAAACAAGGAACAGCTTGGTAATTAATTACCCATGACCAATGGGCAGGGGGGGGGTGAGCCAATGCTTGCGTGTGATTGGTCAAAACAGAAGCAGGCCATCACCAAGCCCTCAGGGGAGGAAGTGATCTCTCACCCGAAAACCTGCTCAGCAGTGTGTTCGTGTCTGTCAGAGTGTGTACGCTCTGATACAGATGTTATGATCGCAGCCATTCATAACATCTACAGTGTTTGGCAATATATACAGTAGGTAGCACTGCTTTTCCTCCGCATCTGCTAACAAAAAAACTTTCCACGTAGAATCTCAGACATTTTGTGTGTATTTATAAGTGTGGGTATGTAAGTTGGGTTTGTGGGCCCATATGGATTTGCATATGTTAAGGCTGTGTTTTGTGTTTGTGCATGTATATGTGTCAAATGCTTGTGTGAACATATGTTTCTGTGTGCATATGCTAGTGGCGGTGTGTTTTTGAGTAATGCATGATTTCGTGATAGGGAAGAACACTTTTTGCATTTTAAACGCATCTCAAACTTTGATGTGTACACGCATTTATCTGTTATAGTTTAAAGCTGCCTTTAAAGCTACAACTGTGTAAATTCACGTCAAATACATTAGGTAACATAATTACAAAACATAGACATCTTTTTACATTTTGTACAATAGTTTTTTTGTTTGGTTAATCTGATTTGTTTCAAATTTTTATTTTCTAATTTTGAGCATTTAAATTCAAAAAAGTGAAAAGTAATTAAACAAATACACAGAAAAAAAAGAAAACAGATAAGATTTTATGCTCAACAAGGCTGCATTTGTTTGATTAAAAATACATTAAATATGGTAATATAGTGAAATAATATTTTACAGTTTAAAGTAACTGTTTTCTATTTTATAATATTTTAAAAAGTAATTTATCCCTGTGATCATTTCCTTCAGAAATCTTTCTAAT
The DNA here is from genome assembly GCF_022985175.1 of Labeo rohita. Classification (NCBI taxonomy): domain Eukaryota; kingdom Metazoa; phylum Chordata; class Actinopteri; order Cypriniformes; family Cyprinidae; genus Labeo; species Labeo rohita. The sequence continues at coordinate 20,252,361 of NC_066869.1, forward strand.
GAGCTGATTTGTTGCTCGTGAAACATTTAGTCTTATTATAAATTGCGTAAAAAGTTATACTGCTTTTTTTCCTTTTCCCATCTTTTGATGAATATAGGTTTGAAAGAACAACATTTATTTGCTTTTTTTTGTCACTTTTGATCAATGTATTACATCCTTTTATTTATCCTCAATGAAAGTATTATTATTTTTTTTTTTGATGATGACAGCAGTTCTGTCATATTTTTTATATCCTGTCATTTTTGTACTTCAAAATAATTTTGATAAACCTTTTTGTACACTAAATTTAACGATATCAGGTTTAGTTTTTTTCAGGATTTTGGTGAATATAAGTTTAAAAGAACAGCATTTATTTTACTAATTTATTTTTACTGTAACTTTTGATCAGTTTATTAATATAAAATGAATAAAAATATTAGATTTGCTTTTTTAAAAATCAGCTTAGATTAAAAAAAAATTAATCCAATACTTTTATTTAGGATGAATAAAAGAAAAACAAATTATTCAAAAGTAACAGTAAAAAAATGAAAAGCAAATAAATGCTGTTGTTTTAAACTTACATTCATTAAAAAAAACTGACCCTGGTTTTCTTAAATTTATGTGTACAAAAAGGTTTATCAAGAAACAAAAAATTACTTTGAAGTAAAAATATACTTCGATACTTTCAGAATATGAAAAATATGACGGAACTGGTGTCATCTAAATTAATAGACTCCCCTGTTTCATTTCAAAATAATTTTGATAAACCTTTTTGTACACATAAATTTAACAAAATCAGGGTCAGGTTTTTTTCAGGATTTTTTTTGAATGAATATAAGTTTAAAAGAACAGCATTTATTTGCTTTTCATTTTTTACTGTCACTTTTGAATAATTTATTACATCCTTTTATTCATCCTGAATATATATATATATATTTATCTCTGACCTCAAACATTTTAATAGTAGTGCACATCAAATTAAACAGGGGAGTTTCTGATTTAGATGACAGCAGTTCTGTCATATTTTTCATATTCTCTCATTTCATACACAGAAATTGAACAAAATCAGGGTCAGGTTTTTAAAAGTTTACAAGTTTAAAAGAACAGCATTTATTTGCTGTATTTTTTTACTGTCACTTTTGATTAATTTATTGCATCCTTTCATTCATTCTGAATAAAAGTATTAGATTCCGTATTTTTTTTTATCTCTGACTTCAAACGTTTTAATGGTAGTGCACATCAAATTAAACAGAGGAGTTGTCTGATTTAGATGACACCAGTTGTCATATTTTTCATAATCTGTCATTTTTTTTCTACTTCAAAACAATTTTTCAAAATATCCTTTTGTACACAGAAATTTTGAGTTCACACTGTCACCTAAGACAGTCGTGTCTAACTGTCCTGATTTTACTCCTGTAACGTGTCTAAACAAACCCAATCCATCATGACATTCACAGTAAACAAAATGATTACCCCCCAAAAAAACTGTTTAATACCAGGAATCTTGATTTTAGCATCTGCGCCTCAGTTGCAATCAAAGCAAAGCGCTGCTGGCTGTTGTTTAAGCGTCATTATGAGGAGAGAGGACTTCAGTAAAGGTTACAGCTCAGAGGCAGTAGTTCATAAACACTGCTTAATGGAACCGCGCTCACACTGCTATGACAGATATACCTTAGAGACCGGAGTGTGTGCGAGGTGTGTGTTTGAGAACGTATGCTTGCGAGGAAGCCAAGAGAGAAGTGCTGGCTAAATGTCTAAGTATGAAAATGAGCTTAGTTAGCGGTAAATGCCAAGACGTTTCCCTGTGATAGCGTTATTTACGTGTATGTTGGTATGTGTGTGTGTTACATGTACCCTAGAGATTATTTGACGTAAAAAGGCAGGCCGGATACCTCTGTAGTGTTGAACTGGATTACTAGACAAGCCTAATCTCTTACTTTAAGTGTGTGAGTGCATGCGTGCATGTGTGCGTATGGTTTTGCTGTTACAAACCTCTGTCATATCTTTATGCTGAATTAAATAACGTTTTTGTGTGTTTCGGAATTGAATCAGCTGTCTCGGGTTTATCGGAATTCATTCTGTATAACTGCATCAATGAATGTTAATTCAGTTTCTGGTTGTTATCAAAGCTTTCCCTCCCGCTCTGAAACAGAGCTCGTTTGAGATGGGAGGGAGTCTGTGATGGGCTTTTGTACAAACATTTTGTTGAATACATAATTTATTACTTCGCCAGGAAGAACTGAGATGGAGGACGGCGTAGAAAAACGCCTTATCTGTGTTTCTCAAAGCAATGAAAGAAACAGATGTGTACAAATATACACACTTTCACATCCTCTCTCATCCTCTAAAATGTGCACAGTGCCAGGATACTTTTGAATCACCTGTCACACGTGTTGTGTAGTCTATACCTTTTGCTCGGTTTAATTGTGTCAGTTTTACTAGTAAGTCTTGTTTGGTTTGTTCTGGATTGCTGTGATCATATTGGTTTGGGTGTAGTTTTGATCATCGACTGCTTTTGAGATCAATAAGTCTTTCTAAATGGCATTTTAGCTGACACCAACAGACCAGCCCAGGCCTATTGGAAGCTTTCTGACCGTTGTAGCCAATCTGGGGCCCTTGGGGACCGTTCTCTCGTCTTAAGCCAATTGCCAATCAGGCCTTAGGCCGCACACAACTGTCTCACAGAAAATCAAGAGAGAGCAATCTATCTGAGCAGGCAGATGCATGGATATTATACAGCACCATGGGGAATGTGCGTGTATATGTAACATTTTTTGTCATCTGTGTCAGTTAAACTTAAGCTTTAGTAGCCATAACAGCAAATGTTGAGCGACTCTGGAATTTTTCACAACAAACACCCGTATACAGTGACAACAGCCATAGATAGATGCAGCTTGAGTATGCTAGGATGTATGTATGTATGTCTGGAAGCATTTTCTGAACAGCCAAATAGTTGGCAGTACAAAAACAGAGCAAGTGTTACAACGGATATGTGATCTGTTTATGTAATAGGCTCAAAGACAAAAAGGGGTTTTCAGGCATCAAAACAATAGTTTATTATGACTTTAATTCTCTTGGACATTAAAATGTGTCCTGTTTTTTTGAACAATACTAAAAAATATATATTTTTACATCCAAAAGACTTAATTTGAAGGGTTAGTTCACCCAAAAATGAAAATTAGCCCATTATTTACTCACCCTCCAGGCATCCTAGGTGTATATGACTTCTTTCTTTCAGACGAATGCAATCAGAGTTATAATAAAAATGATTCTGGCACGTCTAAGTTTTAGAACGGCATAGACAGGTGTTTTTCTTCATCAGTCCAAAACAAGTCCAATAAAGTGCATCCATCCATAATAAAAAGTGCCTCACACGGCTCCAGGGGGTGAATTAAGGCTTCCTGTAGTGAACTGATGAGTTTTTGTAAGAAAAATATCCATATTTAAAACGTAAAGCGCTAGCTGTCGCACACGGAAGCTGTCAAAACGAGGATTTGTAAAGAAAAATGTCAGAGGATTTCGATATAAACAAAGAGGAGACTGGTTTTTCTTTGTTAAAGTAAAGCAACTTTGCTTTCTTTGCTCCTGTAAACAAACATTGGTTTTCACCAATCATGAGACGCAAACGTCCTACGTCATCCGCCCGGAGCTGCTTCCATGTACAACTGTGAACGCAAGCTAGATTAAAGTGATTATTATGATTTAGATATAGATATTTTTCTTACAAAAACGCATTGTTTTGCTACAGGAGGCCTTTATTCACCACCCGGAGCTGTGTGAGACACTTTTTAATATGGATGGATGCACTTTATTGGACTTGTTTTGGACTGATGAAGACCCACCTATGCCATTCTAAAGCTTGGAAGTGCCAGGATAATTTTTAATATAACAGTTGTATTTGTCTGAATGTTTTCCACACCTCACAACATCTCCATTCACAGTCAGTGAATGCAGTGAACTTGTTTATTATATGTGCTGTGAATTTAGCACATGTTTGGGAATGTAACAGCCACAAGTTATTCTTCATTTTCACGGCAGGTGATTACAGCATTTCACTAGATTTGTAGCGAGATGCGTTTTTGTAAGCCTGTTTTCACTAAAGCTGGAGTTTTCCTTCAAAATAAAAGCTCTACTGCCATTTCCGTCAAAATAAAAGCTTAAAAGGGCAGTATGAATTGCTGACAGCTAATGTTACTCAAGTCCAAATTCAAAACAACTCTTTTAAGTGTAGAGGTTAGGAAATTTTAATTACTGTAGTGGAAAGCAAAAGTAATATACCTGCGGTGCAATTGTTTTGCAATATATGGCTATTACTGTCGTCGTCGTTGTTAATATTATTATTATTATTATTATTATATTTTAATTTGTTTGGCTTCCTAAAACACCAGTGTGAATGTGAATTAGACTTAGACAGTATACCACAAATAAAAAGAAGGTTGAGTCCCCTTTAAAGTTGAGGCACAAGTCAATTCACTGACTTTTTTCTGACTTTTCTGAAGTTTTCTTAGTCAAGAACATGGGATGAAGTGCTTAATTTTGAGCTCTTAAAGTGAATTAGATAGGAGAATTTAACTTTAAAATGTACAAAATGTTTAAACTTTTTTTTTTTTTTATCGGAATAAATATTGCATCGTGGACTTCATATAGCAATATTATTGTATTGTGAGATTAAGGATAATTGTAATTTAAAAGCTATACCAATTTGTTCCACTATACTGGAAAAAATACTAAAATAGTAATAGTAATAAATAAATAAATAGTAAATGAAAACCTCATTGGATGCCCTAATTTTAATTGAGGGCAGGATTTTCACCTAAGAAATGTTTAGCACCCCAAAAAACAGATTAACACAATGATATGTAATTAAGTTGGTTCAACTCAATTTCATCAAATACAGCTTAAATAAAATAAATGCATTTATAAAGTGTTTTGTCATTTAATTGGATGATAAATTATTAGATAGAAGTGTTTTGAATTTTGTTTACCCTTTATAAAGATAAGAGAGACAAAGCTTGGTTGAGATGTTTCTATTTAAAACTCAAATATAAAAATATAAGTGTATAAAAAAAAATCAAATATGAAACAGACATATAATACAGTTAATTACTGTAAAATAACCACAATATAAAAAGGAAGATAGGAAGGATACATTACTTGCATTTAGTATGCTTTCTGTGTATGCTTGTCTATGTATCGCTTTTGTACATTTAATTTGATGCAGACACCAAAATGGCACATCTCGTCTTTGACCCAATATATAAGAGCTGAAACAATGTGCAAATTACTAATGTCACTGTGAATGGCTAATCGTGCAAAACTGTTCACCCATTACGTCTGCAGTTTGGCCTCAATGGATCAAATTAGTGAAAATGGACAGAATAATTAACTGCAGAGCAAATAACCTACTCACTTGGATATTTGCACTTTTACAAAGAAATTACAAAACGGTTGCAATGAAATGACAAGAACAGTGACATGAAACACAAAACGGTCAAAGAGTGAGCTGAGGAACTACCAAAAACAAAGATTTCCAAAACAAAGATTCACATGTAATGTACTCACCCCCTTGTCATCCAAGATGTTCATGTCTTTCTTTCTTCAGTCATAAAGAAATTATTTTTTATGAGAAAAACATTTCTGCATTTTTCTCCATATAATGGACTGATATGGTGCCCCAAGTTTGAGCTTCCAAAATGCAGTTTAAATGTGGCTTCAAATGATCCCAAATGCGGTTGTAAACGATCCCAGCCGAGGAAGAAGGGTCTTATCTTATCTAGTTGAGGGAGAACATGAGATGGGAGTTTTTCGACATACCCTAACTGTCATGAACCGGAACAAAAACAGTCCATGCAGAGTAAGACAAGACGAGCATTTGACATTAAAAAGTATATAAATTGTATTATTTTTATTATTTTTATAACCGGTCATTATGCTAGATAAGACCCTTCTTTCTCGGCTCGATTTACAACCGCATTTGTGATCGTTTGAAGCCGCATTTAAACTGCATTTTGGAAGTCCAAAATCGGGGCACCATATCAGTCCATTATAATGGAGAAAAATGCTGAAATATTTTCCTCTAAAAACATAATTTCTTTACGATTGAAGAAAGACAGACATGAACATCTTGGATGACAAGGGGGTGAATAAATTATTTGTAAATTGTTATTCTGAAAGTGGAATAACAAATAAAATAGAAGTATATGCTATATATAAATTCTAGATTTGTAGTTTAATTTTCTGTTTAAAAACATATTTTACATTGGTTGTGCCATCGTTTTAAAAATAGTATGGTAATATAGGCATGTCAAATACATTGCAGTATTTGTTTCTTGTTTGTACTAAAAAGGCAAATGATGTTCCTTGTGCCTTTAACCCACTGTATAAACATCAAAAGAATCTTACCACTAAACGCAAAGAGAGAACTTTGCGTTTTCATTTCAGAAGTCTGCTACATACAGATAGTGTGTGTTTTACATGTGGATCAGCTGTATTTCAGTGCGAGCATTTCAGACGATCCTGTAACATACAGTTTGAAAAAACATTTGTGGAGCTGACATTGAGCCTTTAGCTCCTTAGGAGAAAATGTGTGGGAGGTGTGTGTGTGAATGTGTGTGTTTTTGATGCATTTATTTATTTATTTGTTGCAAGAGGCGGTGGAATCATGTATGTTCACAATTGGTATAAAATGGCTTTTTGAGCTGACTGTGAATAGGTGTTACTATGGACTTTAAGAGCACAAAATCTATATAACTGTGTCTGTATATAGCAGTCTCTGTTTTTGTGTGTGTGTGTGTGGAGGAAGGTTCATTTGAATAGTTGCTATGGAAACCAAGTGCTGTTAAAATGAGAGGCAGAGCCAAATAGAGCATCTTAGTCTCTCCTCCCTCTCTTGTTCACCCAGCTGCTGTCCTCCTAGTCTTCTATCTCCCTATCTAGTGCTTATCCTTCCGATCTGTGTGCTTCTCTTTGCTTACCTACTTTTAATGAGCTGATGATTAGAACGCTCTCTCTTTTTCGTCACCGCTCTCTTTCTGTCTCTGCTTCATTTGTTTAGTTGCCTAATTTTCTCGTTTTTTTGTTTTTTCCAATTTCGTTTCGCAGTTCATCTCTATACTTTTCCATTCCCCCTCAACCGATTTCTCTCTCTCTCTTTCTTCCTCCCACACTTTGTCCTCCTCCGTCTCTTCTCTCGTCTGCAGCAGAAGAGAGCTAATTCACAATTAGCATGTGTACCTGCAATTAGCACTGACAAACCTCCAATAATTAGCCTTGTAAAAGCAGTCTTCCTTTTTCAAGCGTGTTTGCTTTCTTTCAGAGCAATGCCTCACTTATGTTGTCCTTTCATCTTTTTGTCCTCCTCTTCACCCACCATGTTTTTCTTTCCCTATTTTTTTCTGTGCCTGTTCTTTAAAGAGTTAGCTGGCATGTCTTTCAGTCCCCCCAACATGTACTGTAATATAAAATGGTAAGATGTCATTAATGTTCACCAAGGGTATTTTTATTTTTTCAAACATAGTAAAAATAAATCAGTTTTGAAACATTATTGCAATTTATATTAGAAAATATATTAAAATGTGATTTATTCCTGTGATGCAAAGCTGAATTTTCAGCATCATTACTCCAGTCTTCAGTGTCACATGATCCTTGATGCTTGAGCAATGCTGCTTATTTTATCGATGTTGAAAATAGTTTAATATTTTGTGCAAACCATGATACATGTTTCAGGATTTTTGTTGAATAAAAAGTTAAGGAGGACAGCATTTATTTAAAATATTTTTTAGCATTATGCAGGGCTTTACCCTTTTCTTTTTAGGAGACCTTGGTGATTTTTGACTACTTAAAGTAATTTACTGAGGAATTTTGTTTTTACCTTTGTAATGGCATTTTTCTAACTTTATTAAAAAATGTCATCTTTTATGTCAAATTAAAAAAAAAAGTATATTTTACAGAAAAATAAAAAGTAGAATAAGAATAAGTTACCAATCAAATGAAATCAGTATTAACAAAATTAATTTGTACTACAGAGATGGCACAGAAGAACACAAATGTGGCTTCTAGGTTTATTTTTAGATGTTTAATGAGGCTCAGAGGTGGCATGAGTGCAATTCAGTTCATAAATTCATGTTGACATTAATGTTTTAAGTATAGAATTTTGAGTACAGAAATATTAAATGATTTAAATAACTGAAAAGATATATTAAAAATTAAGCTAAAACTGCCAGTAGGTGGCGGCAAGTCATTGATTTAATTACTGAATCATTCATTCATTTGATTTGTTCGAACGGCTGATTCATTCAGGAATAAAGCAAGTGACTGTTTTTATGAATGGGAAATTAATTCATTGACTCACTAGATTAGTTTAAAAACACGTTCATTCATGAACGTAACACCGCTGTGTTTGAATGGAGATGCGCAGCGGCTCAGCTGTGACTTTTTCAAACTATTTTTGACAAGTAAATCAGCAAAATCAGTCAATAGTGTTATAGTCAGATGTGTAAGTCACTTAATGTTAACTTCTTGTTTATTTAACTGTTGTATTAAATCAATATCTCATTTTCAAACTCCCTTAAAAATCATTAACAGCTGTGACTCATCAGTTTATCACAATCTCACAAAGTTGCATTATAATCAACGAAACTCTACAGTGCACAATTAATCTCTTATTTACACGCTCTCTACACTTTGTTTATGAAAGGATTCATGAGATATGTCTGTGAAACATTACTCAACGTTGCAAAAACACGTAAAAACCTTAAAAAAATGCGCTGATCTGGTCAGTCGCACATGGTGCTCCAAAATATTTTTTAATAGTCACACACGGCCGTTTTCGGTCGCACTGTAGAGACCAGTTATAAATGTCTTTACTGTCACTTTTGATCAGTTTAATGCATCTTTGTGGTATGAAAGTATTACATTTACCTGCCCAAAATGTTTGAATGGCAGTGTATGTCTGTGCAAACTTCCTGTTTTAGTACGTCTAGATGAGATGAAACTGCACTGATCAAGCAGTTTTGTGTTTTAGAAATGCAATCATTAACCAACAGATGCAAACATATTAGCAAATCACTAACTTGTTCCACACCTCTGCTAATGAAAATGGCTTTAAATAAGTGTTTCTCAAAGTCTTCACAGAAAGATAATTGGCAAATGTCAGTCACTTCGCGTGTATATGCGTGTTGTGTGTGAATGAATATGTTGTTTGCCAATAAATCAACTTGTACCTTACTCATCTAATTGCATTTGGTATTCAGTGTATGCACACTACTCTTGCTCTCTCTCTGTATACACATACTAGTCTTTCTCTTTCTCATTGTTACAGTCAAGGTCTTTTGAACTCTTACAGCTCATTTTTTAAGTGCATGTATTTGTGGGCCAGACTTTGTGTACACCGTAGGAACCAAATGTCCCCAAAGGGTCAGAAAATACCATTAGCTCAGTATGAAACAACTGATGTCAATGACAAGTCCCTAGGAGAATGAAAACCCAGAATGCATTGTGATGCATTCTCCAGCATTGGAAAAAAATGCAACAACAGTGTGCAACAGTTTGAGGACCAAACTGTAATCAGAAGTTAGGTAAATTTGAGCAAACTGGAGCAAAACCTCCATTTGGGATGTCATCCATGATCATGGCCGCCAAGGTGTGACAGATGCAACTGCTACCTTAGGTGTTTTAGGACATTTTAGGTACAAAGATTGTTAAGATGAGGACAAATTATGCTCTGCTATATGAAGCTTTAGACAAATTCTAAAACGTGTGTATTTTTAGAGGATAAAGAAAACCCATAATTGCATTGCATTGTCAATGATAAGTCTCCAGTATTAAAAAAAAACATCCATTTGGGCTCTCTAGAGATGTCATTTAAAGGAGTAGTTCACTTCCAGATCAAAGATTTACAGATAATATACTCACCCTCTTGTCATCCAAGATGTCCATGTCTTTTTTTTCTTCAGTCGGAAAGAAATTATGTTTTTTGAGGAAAACATTTCAGGATTTCTCTCCATATAGTGGACTTCTATGGAGTTTGAACTTCCAAAATGCAGTTTAAATGCAGCTTCAAAGGGCTCTAAACGATCCATTATTTTGTAAAAAAAAAAAAATTACAATTTACATACTTTTAAACCTCAAACGCTTGTCTTGTCTAGGTCTGTGTGAACCAGAGGTTGCGTTAGACTTTAACATTGTCTGTCATTTTGATGGACAGGGTTGTAAAAATTCCATCATAATGTATTATTGCTCTGCTGCCACACTGGAGCGCACTTGTCACCAACTGGACAGGGGTGGGAATTACAGCTACAATTTACAATAGATCATCCTCAGTGTAATCTGCCAAAGTGAAGGACGACCTTCAGATTTTTCCGTCACTGATAAAAAAAATTCCATCAATGACAGACACTTTTTATTTAACGCGACCTTTGGTCTGAACTCTGATGTGTTTTTTTTACAGTTTAATACAGTTAGGGTATGTCGAAAAACTCCCATCTCATGTTCTCCTCTAACTTCAAAATCATTCTGCATCGTTGTTTTACCTTTTTTTTGTAAAGGGCGTTTGTCCTTCTTTGCATGTTCACTTTGTAAAAACTGGGTCAGTACTTCTGAGGTTTTCGACATACCCTAACTGTCTTGAGTTTGCGCAAACCTACATAAGACAAGTGGTTGAGGTTAAAAAATAACTGATCGTTTCGCTAGATGAGAACCTTATTCCTCAGTTGGGATCGTTTAGAGCCCTTTGAAGCTGCATCTAAACTGCATTTTGAAAGTTCAAACTCAGGGGCACCATTGAAGTCCATTATATGGAAATTAATCCTGAAATGTTTTCCTCAAAAAACATAATTTCTTCAGGACTGAAGACTATGGGGGCGCAATTATTTCAATTACTTAAAATGGTTGCACTTGGTGAGCTACTGGTGCTACCTGTTGCTATTTTTACTGCAACACAACACAACTTTAAAATAAAATACTGATACAATGCCACATTGTGTGCCTTTTGGTTGTAATTTTCAGTCGAAGGGCAACAAGAGAAGCAATTTAAGTCTTCACTGCTTTCCTAGTGATAAGAAGATGAATGGAAAGATGCCTGTGGACGAAAAAACTTCCTAAAGATCTGCGTTTTTGTTCTCTCCACTTCAGCCCTGATGCCTTTGAAGCTTTTAGTAGACCACAGCTACTGAAATAGCTTAAAAACGGCAGAGACAAGAAACGCTAGATGCCATCCCGACAGGATGTAAAAATGGCGATGCTTGTCATGACGGAGGAGTTTCAGAGCGCGGATTTCACTCAATATCTGGGGGCGTTTAGACTCCTTGTGGGCAAAAATCAATGGTATGGCATTTGATTTAAGCCTACGCTTATATCAATCGCCACCTGTAAGCTTTTTCAGTAGCTGTGGTCATCGTATCAGTATTTTATTTTCTGAGTTGCATTGTGGTAAAAATAGCAACAGGTAGTGTTAGTTGCTCACCAAATGCAACACATCATAGTCCAAAATATGTATGAAACAATATGGGTTTTTGAAATAACATAAATCGGCTACATATTTCAGTAAGAGACATCATTTATGTTATATTAAGCCATACAAGTCTTAATACCCAGTGCTCCCTTTAAGGGTACAAATAATTCCACTACATTTTTATCAATCTAAAAAGGCTATAAAATGTACAGTTTGATTTGGGGTTTGTCCTACTAAGCTTAATTAGCTTTATATATAAATATTAGAAGTGTTTGTATGTCCTTACTTAGCGTATGTGTGTGTGAGTGCAGCAAACGACCTAATTTCCCAAGACTGCCTATGTTTCTGTGATTTCTGTCCAACATATGTCAATAATGAAGAGGACAAACCCTTGAAATGAGGACACATGCTCCTTTTTAAAACCACAGGTCTCTCGTCGGTTTGACTTCCGTACTGCAACTCAACTCTCACCAGTCAGATTTAAGTTCAGACCTTGTATATTTTGTGAATTCAGCTCCCAAACTGAAGTAGTCTCTCTTCTTTTTCTCTGTCTGCAGGGACTGTATCTTCACTCCTCCGCCATGCTTGTCAGCCTCCACCTCTCCTCTTCCCCTTTCTCCGACCGTCGCGTCCTGTCTTTCGTCTCCCTGGCTTCTTCCTCCAAACCGCCTCTCTCCCTGTCGCTCCTTCTCCTCTCTCTCTTCTTCTTCCCCACCTGCGAGTCTCGCCGTGGAGGCGGGATCGGGACACCCGTCGGGGGCATGAGCGGCGGCCAATCGATAATCAGCCCTCCTCATTATCCGCCACCAGGAGTCAATCCAGTGGGTCCTCCATTGCCACCAAAGTTTGCTCAAGGCCTTAGCATCGCAGTGATCCTTGTGGGGAACTCCAGCGAGGTGTCTCTCTCTGAAGGTCTGGAGAAAGAGGACTTCCTCCACGTGCCTCTCCCTCCCAAAGTCGAACTGGTCACGATGAACGAAACCGACCCCAAGAGTATCATAAACCGCATCTGTGCTCTGATGTCACGGAACTGGCTCCAGGGTGTGGTGTTTGGGGACGATACCGATCAGGAGGCCATCGCCCAGATATTGGACTTCATCTCGGCTCAGACGCACATCCCCATCCTGGGCATCCGTGGAGGCTCTTCCATGATCATGGCAGCCAAGGTATGACAAAAGCAACTGCTACCTACATATTTTAGGACAAGTTTTGCTGTCCTATAAGAAACTTTGGCCAGATTTTACACGTGAGAATCTGATCAATCTGAGTTTTTTTTTTTTTATAGGTGAGCATAAATGGTAGTAAATTAACTTTACACTTTACAATAAGAGCAAGGTAAGCCGCAAAAAAAGCCATTCATTGTGTCTTTAGTAAATACTGAAAGTAGTGTTTTAACACCGAAGGAGGGTTTGTGCTGGTGCAAGCTGTTGGTAAATCTGGGCCTATGTGAACTAACATGAACAATCACTGAAAAATTGTATTTTTTAAAAGGGACATCGGATGCAAAATGTTATGTGGTGTTTGCATATAAATGTGTTAGTATGAGGACACAATCACCCTACAATGATAAAAAATACTCCTTTTTTAATCCCAAACATTTATCTCAATTCTCTCAAAATTCTCTCAAAGTTGTCCCAATTTTCAAGCCGTTTTGATTTTCTGAGCAGTATGATGTCATATTGGTCAGGCCCCGCCCACTACTAGTAGTTGGATGTAAAAGTGAACGTAAAAGTCTTAATTTTTTCCAACATAAGAGCCACTGATGACGCAGTGGATTAGTTTTGTTTTTGATGATAATGTGCCACCAAATATTCAAAAATCAGCAGAGGGGGTGGAGTGAACAGTAGCTCATTATCATTTAAACAGACATGCACCGAAATGGCTCACTGTGAACGGAGCTGTTTTTGACAAAGTAAAAAGGGTGTTTTACTCGACCATTGAGGAATTTGAACCAAAGTATGTTACAGACATTTCATGAAGACCCTAAAGAATCATACCAACTTGTGGAAAATAAGCATCCGTTGTCCCTTTAACAACATTAAGAATTGTAACTTTATATATATATATATATATATATATAAATTAATTTTTTAACAAAATATTGGTTTGGGGTGAGTAATTAATTAATGTATTTAATTTGGACAAAAATTAAAACTTTTATTCAGCAAGAATGCGTTAAATGGATTAAAAGTGACGGTAAATACTTTGTAAATTGCAAATTCTATATCAAATCAGTGCTGTTCCTTTGAACTTTCTATTATTCAAAGAATCCTGGAAAAAAATGTATCATGGTTTCTAAAAAGATAAAAAAAAAATAGACTGGAGTAATGGCTGCTGAAAATGCAGCTTTGCCATCACAGTATGAATTACATAAAAATTATTGTTAAAATATATTGTAATACAGTTATTTGAAATATTAAAGATTATTTTGTAATATTTTACAATATTACTGGTTATACTGGTTATACTATTTGTTCAAATAAATGCAGCCTTGGTAAGCATAAGAACTTTACCCTAAACTTTTGAATGGTACAGTAGTAATATGTGACCCTGGATCACAAAACATCATAAGGGTACTTTTTTTAAATTAAAATTTATGCATCATCTGAAAGCTGAATAAATGAGCTTTCCTTTGATGATAAGCTTTTCTATTTGTCCGAGATACAACTATTTGAAATTCTGGAATCTGAAGGTGCAACAAATCTAAATACTGAGAAAATTTCCTTTAAAGTTGTCCAAATGAAGTTCTTACTAATCAAAAATTAAGTTTTGATATGGAAATTTACAAAATATCTTAATGGAACATGATCATTACTTAATGTCCTAATGATTTTTGGCATAAAAGAAAAATCGATAATTTTGACCCATAAAATGTATTTTTGGCTATGGCTACAAATATACCCGTGCTACTTATGACTATGTTTGTGGTCAAGGGTCACAATATGAAGTTTCTATAGAATATGCTTGTGCATGAGTTAAACTAGCCTGAAAAATACCATTATTTAACATGATTTGAGAAAATGCAGTTGAATTGTATTGCTGATATGTAATGTTATTGAAATGTAGTATGTCACTGAAATCTCCAGTTCTGAAGATTGAAGCCTTTCTCCATTCACGTCTATATGACCTATATTGTCTTCAACCATGATGGTCACCAGAGAACCAATCAATGAAGACACTGTGCTGTACTTATTGCACAAAACCTGTTACTTCTTGTGTCTTGCCGTAAGTTGCGTATGTAGAGCATTTCAGTGCATTTTTGATTAGGATGCTTTAAAAGCAGCAGCTTGCGAAGACAGTGGACTCACTAGGGTTTGGAACAGAGCCACACTGTCTATTCTTCTTCCCCTCAACGTCTTCCATTCTCACATGAATATTCATACACGTACATCCACATGTTCCTCTCTTTCTCTTTCTCTTCCGCCAAGGTCAGAGCTGTGTAGCAGGTGTACCAGACTTGTGCCTGCTGTTAAGTCAGTGGAGGTCCGAACTGCTGGAAACAGATGCGATGGAACGCATAGTGCTGCATACTGTCCGTGCCGTCGTTAACTACCTGCAATGTGCTTCATTAAGATGACTGTGTTTGAAAGAGGCGGAAGAAAGGGAGAGAAAATTAGAGGGAAAATAATGGCTATGCAGATTTGTTTTTCTTATTCTGGCCAATAAGAAAGAAGGTAATAAAAAAGATGAGACGGAGGGAGAAAAGTGCAGAAAGAGAAGGAAATGTCAGAGGGACTTTTTGTAAATGCCACACGGTGAAAAACAGGGAGTCAAGTACATTTATTTTGTCATCTTGGAGAAAAGAAAAAACAGAAGGGGACAATAACTGCAGACACTCGCAGTGTTAAATACACCGTGCAAATAAATATTACCTAAACTTTAACACAACATTCTCAAGCTTTTTGCAGCTGCATGCGTAATCACGGCTGTCCCAAGGAGACCTATTTTGAGCAGTTTTTGCAACTTAGTTCACCCGATGTTCTCAGGGTGTTTAGAGGGGCTGCCATTACGGCTGAAACCTGGTGGTAAATCAATGACCCCCATCCTGAACAGCCTTTGTTTTAATGGAACAGGCTCCATTATATTTATCAAGAGGCACACTATTCATCCAACTCACACTGCAGTATATTTTCGAGAAAAAGTTCACCGAACATGCAGCTCAGATCTGTATTCCTGATTGGTGCTTCTCTGATGTTTATTGCTGCAGATGTGTCAAGATCTTGGAACAGGAAATCGTGCTTGATATCAACTGAAAATTGAAAAGTGAACACAGGACGTGATGCTTTTTTCACTCAGGGCTCTTGAGTCAAAATTTAAAGGACCTGATCTTCATGCTTGAGATTAAGATTTCCAATCAATTAAAACATTTTTTATGAAGTGCTCTGAATATATTTACAATTAGTCATTATGTATTTCAAAATGAAGAAAATTTATAGAGATTAAACATTATTTTGACCAATGAGATGAATGAATAGACAAAAGGGGCTTTAGAAGTCAAATAGATTGTTTGTTTTAGTTTTTTATTAACTACAACTAAAACAAAAATGATTAAAAATGGTTTTCGCTAACTGAAATAAAGCTAAAATAAAATATAAATAGAGGAGATGGAATAATCTAAGCTTAAAGCATTCAATGAAAATGAAAAATGCTGCCTTGGCAGCCTACAAAGATAAAATAAGTTTCAGATAAAGTAGTAAAATAACTAAAACTAGAATAAAAATAAATTTAATTTAATTAAAAAAAAAAAAAAAAATATATATATATATATATATATATATATATAAATGACAAAAGCACATAACTTTACTAAAAAAAGTAACAATAAAACGATTACTAAAACATAAACAAAAACAATTAATTGCAAATATACAAATGTTTTATATTTTAATATTTAATGTTTTAATATCAAATATTACGCACAAACACGCACAGATATATATCTAAAATAAAAATTAAAATAATACTAATTAAAAATAAAAATTAAAAAAGTGACAGTACATAAACAAAATGTTTGCTAAAAGTAAATTGAAAATAAACAAATACTTTAATATTTAATGTTTTAATATCAAATATTACACACATGCACACACACACACACATATATATATAACTAAAATAAAAATACATTTAATGCTTATTATTAAAATTTTTTAAAAAACTGCAAAAAATATTTTATTTTATGCTTATCAATTTAATTTTAGTTTATACAGACACAAATGCTCATTCAAAATATTAATACATACTATAATATTATATAAACAAATTTCCCATGATGCCATAGTGTGACCTGAAGTAGGCTGTGTGTGCTAAAGTGGACTCGAGTTGACTTCAACCTATAAACTACAGTAACTAAATTTTTAATTAAGTGATTTTTACATCTCCCATTAATTTTAGATGTACATAGATCCGGTTTAAACGCATTGGGAATGTACAACTCGTCTGTCAGCAATCTCTTTGTTCTAGATCTATTTTTTGCCATATCTGCAGGCTGTTACAAATAGAGGAGCTCTTTTTAGTGTTGGTGTAGGGTTGTTAAAACATGCCACATCCTCTCGTAAGCCACTAAGGAGCTCGATAAGGGGCTAATTGAATTAGCGGAAACATTTTACCATGCTTGATGCCTTTCCATCCAACCACACATACATAAACGCGCTGCTATCTTCGTTTTACGACTCTTTTTCGTTCCCAAGAGCAGTGCAGTGGACGGAGATCTGAAGATTCACATTATATGTACGGCGAAATGACAAAAGAGAAATCAACTAGTATAAGTACGTAAGTCATTATGAGGAATATTAAGACTTGTTTCTAATTCTGTGACTTTACCCCTTGACACCCTAATCAGTTGGACTCCATCCACCCTGCTAACGCTAGGCGAGCGATGTGCCGGCTTATCCGTTCCGTGTGCTTTACCCAATGTTAATGGGGAGTCATAGGAGCGCTGGGATACTTAACGAGCGCAGTCGCACTGCTAATTTCATGCTTAATGGGAACACACGCCTCTCTCGCTGGCACATGGAAGCATTAGATGTGCATGTCGTATTTAGCTGGGACAGTTTAGACAGGGAGTGTGTTGTCAAACCGCTCATCAGATGCACCTGCCTGGCCGGTTCATGCAACACATTCACTCACGTGTAATTTGGGATATGCACACACATTGAAAGAGAGAGAGCACAGTGCAGTCATTTGTGCCTGTAATGTTTTTATATGCCACATCTGTCTGCTTTTTTTTTTTTTTTAATGTTTTATTTAATCAGTGTTGTGTGTGTTGTGAATCCGCATGAATGCATTTTTGCATTTGTGATAATTTGAGTCTGTTATTCTGCAACATTGATTCACAGCGGGTTTCAAAAGTCCACACTGAAAATCTGGAAAACATCTAACGTAATATACTAAAATTAAACTTAGAAATAAATGGAAAATATATGTGGAAAAATGTATTAAGAAAATATGTGTTTTTATTAGAAAAATATATTCAGTAATTTAAAATGATCATTGAAGATTTAATTTTAAAACCAGAAATATTCAGTAAGCAATTTCACTTGCAATATTTCTCGGCCATTAATCAAATAAGCAAATTTATGACACTATGTGAGCTCATCTTGAGTGGAACAGTTCTCCCAAAAAATAAAATGTATTCACCCTCAGGCCATCCAATATGTAGATGAGTTTGTTTCTTCATCAGAACAGATTTGGAGAAATGTAGCATTATAACATTTGCTCACCAATGGATCCACTGCAGTGAATGGGTGCCATCAGAATGAGAGTCCAACAGCTGAAAAAAACATCACATAATCCACAAGTAATCCATACCAGTCAATCAAAGCTCTGTGTCTGAGCTAACTAAATCCATAGAGTCCTCTATCCATAATATTGCTTTCTCCAGCAACGCTTTGAAGCATCTTAAAGATGGATTTGATTCTTACAAACATGCATCTTTTTGCTGCAGAAGACATTAATTGATGGACTGGAGTTGTGTATGTTTTCTCAGCTGTTTGGACTCTCATTCTGACGGCACCCATTCACTGCAGGGGATCCATTGGTGAGCAAGTGATGTAACGGTAAAATTCTCCAAATCAGTTCTGATTAAGAAAGAACTCATCTACATCTTAGAGGGTGAGCAAATTTTTATTATTGGGTGAGCTATTCCTTTAAAGCAAAATGTAGACTAACCAAATAAAAAAGAAAGAAAGAAAACGCTGAATTTTTTTATATAATGCAAAAAAATGCAAGTATTTTCACTGGTGGACTCACTAACGGATAGTGTTTTTAAAGCCTACACTATCAGTGTCAAACTGATACGATCAGTGTCTTGTTTCAAATGATCCTCCAGTCCACCTCTCCATAAATCTAGACGCTCTGCCGTAAAAAACCCTTGAGAAGTGTCTGTTATTGATTAAAAGCCTGTTGCTCTGTCAGCATCACAGGGGAAGCCGTGCAGCACTTTCACATTTGCACCTTGCAAGCGAACACTTGTGTGACCCATGTTTCAGTGTGCTGTTTCTCACCGTTTGAAAAGATGTGGTGTCAGAGTGTCATGAATATAGTAGTTATGACACATCGCTAATGTAGAAAAGCATTATAGTGCATGTCGACATCACATCCAGTGACTTTGACTCACTGTTTAAAATTGAAAGAAAACAGCAACCGTAATTGGTAGGGCTGCCCTCTACTAAAGATTTTTCTGGTCGACTAGTAGTCGTTCAGTTTAAGCATTAGTCGACTATTAGTTGCACATTTAATTATAAAACATAAATCATAATAATGAGCCTTTAATTGCCTACATAGACTAATAAGCACTCAAGTGCACGCAAAAAAAGCTTGGCAGATATAATAATTATGAATATGTCAAGGAAAAACAGCAAGGAGACTGCATTAACATTTTAATAATTTATTGATAAACTAGTGCTTTCTTTCTTTCTTCATCTTAAGAGATGAAGTCGGAAGTCAGCAGTAGTGATGTGCCTGTATGCACGTTCCATACAGATTACATAATCTGAGAATATTTGTTTTCTATTTGAATTGGTTCATTCAAAAGTAGACATTACACTCTCTAGATATATTTTTCATGTCTGTAAGGCAAGTATACACTGAGTTTCACAGTTTTGTGCTCAATTTCAAGAGACCGAGATGGCAGAAAGCACATCCTGTTTGCTTTCATTAGTTTACAAAAGCACAACGTTTCGTTGTTATTCTGAGTGCAAACAAATAAATGTAGAGTCTTTACATAAACGAACGATGTAATACTTTTATCTGTATGACCAAGTGACCGCACTTGCGCCTCCGTCTGTCATGTAGTGAGCACGCTACTATTCAGCTTCCACACAGACACTTGAATAGTGCACATTTTCTAGGTTAACATTAGATTGAGCTGCCATGTAAAGCTGCTACGTGTTTCAAATAAAAAGCAATATTTGAGGTCGATGAATGATAGGTGAGCGTTTGGATGTCCTGCCCGATGTACTGTATTACCACATAGACCACATAGACAGCAACTGTCCGTCACGGACTGCGTGACTTCGCCACTTCGTGTGGAATTTTTTTTTCTGAGACAGAGCGACTAATAAAATTTGTTTTTAAGCCTCTTCTTGTCGACTAACGGTTAGTCGGCTATTAGGGGGCAGCCTTAGTAAACAGTAATTTTATTATAAAACATAAATAAAATATATATTTTTTTAAATTTAGCATTCAATTTTTGAAGAACATTTTTCACTGACTGCATTTATTCAATTAAAAATACAATAAACCTCTCATATTGTGAAGTGTTTAATTATTACAATTTAAAATTGTCTATTTTAATATACTTTAAAATGTAATTTATTCCTGTGATGACAAAGCTGAATTTTCAGCATCATTATTCCAGGCTTTAGTGTCACGTGATTCTTCAGAAATCATTATAATATGCTGATTTGCTGCTCATGAAACATTTTCTTCCTATTTTATATTACACATTTTAGGTAATATAATCAGACTACTTTTTGATGCCTTATAGATTACTTTTAACCTTATTTGTTTATTACACTGATTAAAATAGGATAATCTTTTACCATATTGATATAAAAAATACTAAGAGTAAAAAAATATATTCCAATTATTGTAATTAACAACATGAAGTTCATTAAACATTACATTATGTCAAAGTTTCCCAAACTGGGGTTCGTAAAGGAACTGTATGATTACTGCAAGAGTTGAATAAAAAACAAATAATAAATTAAGTCATATAAATGTAACATAAATTGTTTTAATAAAACGTCAGTCAAAATAAAACACTTACTAAAAAATTAATATTTTTATTTGTTTACATGCATGTCATGTGACCATTAAACAACATTAGCAAACCATGAACATGTAAATGCAAATGTGATACTTAATTATTCAAATATTTATTTAAAAATTGATATAGTATGTATTTACATTTTAATGTGATTAATATGTAACCATGTAATCAATTTGATTACGAGTATTTTGAAATTTAATTTAATCTAATTGAATATGATTACATAAATTCAGATTATATATATGTAATAAATAGAAAGTTGAAAAGAACAGCTTTTATTTGAAATTGATTTTTTTTTTTTGTAACGATGTGAGTCTTTACTGTCACTTTTGATAAATGTAATGCTTCCTAGCGGAATAAAAGAATGGCATTTTATCACAAATTCTACTATTGTCATGGCAATTGGAGTAATTTGTGAATGTCTTAGTATTTGTCTCCTCTTTGCTGTAATGACAACAGCTGCATTTATGCCACAGTTTCTGGCAAAGTCTGACAAAGAATGAATTGAGAATGATCCAAAGAACATGGGACCATTCATTTCTAAGCATTTCTAGGTTTAAATTGGTGTTTGAATCGCAGATTTTCAGTGTGGTCTCAGACCAACACATTTCCAGAACCTTCAAACGCAGTGTTCAAAGCAGTTCTTTAGATCATTTCTGTGTGTGAATGCAAGAAAACACTGATCAAACCGCTGCCGAGCGAGTGAACGCGACTGGAAAAAAGCAAGAATGGCTGGAGAGAAGGAAGGATGAATATGACAGCTGGAGAGGGAGGTAGAAAAAGACTGGGAGTGGGAGAGGGAGAGGAAAGGAAGAGGGGACTGTTTTAAAATGAAACACGTGGGTGTGAAACAGAGGAAGAGGAAGGCACTCAACATGCAGTTACAACACGCTTACATCTAAATGGAGGCATTCAAAAAGACAAAGAACAGATTGAAACAGAAGAAACGTGACTTGGAGAAATGTGGCATTAAGGGATGATCACAGAAAGATGAAGAGGGTGAAAAAGAAGTGTTGTAGGACAGTTCGATCGAGAAAGCGAGCCTATAAAAGAGACAGTGTGGTTCCCAAGCACAGATGGGGGAGTGAAAGCCTGCATGTGAACGAATGAGAGAGATGTGTGACATGCCACAGGAGGTGGTGGTTAAATAGAGGGGATTGAGGAGAGTTTTCAACCCTGTCTTTTTCTTAATAATTACTTTTACACGCTCTCTCTCGCTTTCTGTCTTTCTCTACCCCACCCCAACCCCAAACACACTCTGTGGGCTGCATTGGTTGGCATGGCAACCGCTGCTACATACATTTCTATATATATGTAGAAGGAACGCGGGAGAGAAAGACAACGAGGGAGTCGGGAAAAGGCAGAGATTCAGAATGGGAACGTTTCAATTGCTCTGCACAAAAATTCAGTCGGTTTAGGGACATCGATATATCAGTTTATATGAAGTGGGAAGGGAAATTGTGCACCACCACGGTACTACATGAAATTTGGTCAGTGACGCACAGTGGAAAAAAAAAAAAAGTGGTTTTGTTTACTTGGTTTCTATGCCGTTCATGGGTTGAAAAAAGGGGTATGGATGCGTTATGATGACATATAGTATAAATAAAATCTTAATAGCTTAATATGATTTAAATATATATACACATGGGTGTATTTATGTATAGTTAATTCACAAAAAATGTACATTACTGTTCAAAGGTTTGGGGTTGGTAAGATTTTATAATGTTTTTAATGTTTTAATAATATTGTGAAAATTTCTTATAATTTGAAACGGATGTTTTCTGTTTTCAAATATTTTAAAATCTAAATGGTAAAGCTGAATTTTCAGCAGTCATTACTGCAGTTTTCAGTGTCACATGATCATTCAGAAAGCATTCAAATTATATAGTCACTTTTGATCAGTTTAATGCATTAAAAGTACTAATTTAAAGGCATCAAACTTTTAAACACTAATGTATATAATTATAGATATTTTAAATATACACAGGGTGTGTGAGTTTCAGAAAAGTGTGTAATAAGAATTATATAATTATATATATATATATATATATATATATATATAAATCTGTTAGAATTTCAAAAGAGAACATTTTCTTGTGATTTTCCACTAAAATAATAAAAAAATAATCTATTGTTTAACATTGGAAAGCAAGGAAAAAAACAACAAATAAAATGGTTGTATTATGGTTGTTATATACAATTTTCAATTTTTACATTTAAATTATTTTTTGCAGTACTTTATAGTTAAATAGTATATTGATATTTCTTTTTAGTTTCATTTTGAAATTTGATTTAAATATAATTTTAGTTTGATTAAAAAAAAAAATAATAATAATAAAAATAATAATAATTTGTTCTGCCTGCTTTATTTTAAATTAAATAATCCTCATACAATTTTTAATTTTCTCAAGTCACTTAATAATCATTATAAATCTATAAAAACTTAAATATTTAACATTAACATTTAATATATACATATGAAGGTATTATATGTATTTATAAATTATATTTAGTGCTGGGTAATGATTAATCGTGGTTAATCGCATCAAAAAATATATGTGTGTGCACTGTGTGTATTTATTATGTATATATAATGGCACACATATACAGTATATATTTTGAAAATATTTGCATGTATTTACATGTATATATTTCTATTCATATAATTTGTATTATATGTAAATATATTTATTATATTAAAAATTTGTTCTTAAATATATACATGGATGTGTGTATTTATATATACATAATAAATGTACACAGCACACACACATATATTATGTACACAAAAACTTTATTTTGGATGCAATTAATCATGATTAATCATTGCCCAGCACTAATTATATTCATTTAAATCTAATAATATTAAAATATATACATGAAGATACTTAATGTATGTATAAACATATGAATTAGACGTAATCTGTGCATCTCAATTTTTCCCGACGTTGCAGGATGCCAGACGAGCCACTTTTGCCGAATGAAGTGAACTGGTCAGTGTGTAGGGACTAGGGAGCAGTAAACACTCCATAGGGACCCTGTGAATTGGAACACAGGTTGTGAGTTATTGAAAGGGCAAAGCAAGCGTCAGAGGTTGCGGTCAGGCTAAGGGCTAAGAGCACATTAAATACACACTCTTCAAAGTTCCTGGCTCAGATGGGAGGGTATACGTCTGTGAAGTGGAGGGAATTGTACAGTGTGGTACATAATAAAAGTTAAGCATTATTTTTAAGCCTCAGTGTAGCCACAGCCACCCAGGAGTTATCATGGTTGAATACAAGTACTACAAGAACTTGTAAATGTAAATGTGGATTCCACAGATCCAGCAACCAAAAAAATAAATCAAATGAATAAATTGATGTGGCGACCTGATCATTTGTTAGAAGTGGTAACCTTGAGATTGTTGTGCAAAAAAAGATTGAATATAGCATTACACAGACCAAAATAAAATACTCACTGTTTCAAAATTATTACCACAAGACTTTAAAGGAAACCCTAGGTATTTAGACTTGTATGACTGAATATAACATTAATGATGTCTCTTGAAATATGTAGTAGAAAACCCATGAAAGATTTATGTTATTTTTAAAAATCCATATCGTTTAATGTATATTTTGGACTATGGGGGGGCGCCACTATTTTAATGATGTGAAATGGTTGCACTCCGTGTTGCACTAC
The DNA here is from genome assembly GCF_022985175.1 of Labeo rohita. Taxonomy (NCBI): domain Eukaryota; kingdom Metazoa; phylum Chordata; class Actinopteri; order Cypriniformes; family Cyprinidae; genus Labeo; species Labeo rohita. Next base: position 20,276,741 of record NC_066869.1, read on the forward strand.
CTGTTGCTATTTTTACTGCAACACAGCTTGGAAAATAAAATACTGATACGATGCCACATTGTGCGGCTTTTGGCTGTAATTTTCAGTCGAAGGGCAAAAAAGAAGCAATGTAAGTCTTCACTGCTTTTCTGGTAACAAGAAGAGGAGAAAACAATGGGAAGATGCCTGTAGATGATTAAAACTTCCTAAAGACCCGTGTCTTGTTCTCTCCACTTTGGCCCTGATGCCTTTGAGGCTTTTAGTAGACCACATCTACTGAAAGACCTTACAAACTGCAGAGACGAGAAACGCTAGATGCCATCCTGACAGGATGTAAACATGCCGCCTCTTGTCATGATGCCGCAGCCACTGAAGGAGTTTCTCAGCGTGGATCACTCAATATCCAGAGCGTTTAGATTTATGATGTGGATTTTTCATGGGTTTCCTACTACATATTTCACTAAGAGACATCATTTGTTAAATTAGGCCATACAAGTCTTAATACCCGGGGGGGCCATGACACAGCAAATGGACATTAAAGAGCTAGCTAAAAATGCTGACTGTGTCGTCTCGAGTTGCCTGCGACCGGGCCAAAAAATTGCGCTTGAACACCACAATGGCCAGCTAGCACAAACCTTCTTTGCCTGCGTCAACGAAAAAAACTATCTTTACCAGCAGGTGGCAGTAGTCTATACTTGCTGTTCAAAATGGAACCAGCCCTTGCTTACAGTTTTGAATAATCATGTTGATCATTTAGTCTTCTCTTTCTTCATTCTAAACGGCCATGTTGTTACAAAAATATTTGCGTATTGGGATACTCAGGTAAAATGAAGATGTAAAATTAGAACAGCCTTCTGTGTGCCCCCTTGACTTCGCCATTCGTTCGCTTTCATCTCTTTGGCTTTTCTTCTTGTGGGCTGGTTCACTAAGCTGAACAGACAATCAGAGCATTCAACATGCTCAATCGACCAAAAAGCCGCCGACGGGCTCTGACTAGTGTCAACGGTGCAGAACACACCGCAGAAACTGAGCTGACAGACGCTCAGCGACAGCCGACCGTTGGCCATAACACACTTTTAAAACTCTGTTTTGTGAAGTTTACTGCCTTGCCTTGTGTACTTCCATTGTAACTACCTTACTGCAGCCTCTTACTGGTCTTGTTTTGAGGTACAAGTCCAAATTATACGTATCTGTTGTTATCGACATAGGCCACAAAATGCTGTGAATACAGCTTAACTTGAACCCAAAACATTCAAATTTAAGTTGAAATTGTTTTGCTACTTTGCCACTTCGTATCAGCAATTTAAATTGCATACACCAATATTTTTGTCATGTCTCCAACATAGGCTAATAAAGTCAGTTTTCTGTGCTGTGTAGCCAGTGAAATGCATTGTCTTTCAGCCCGAATACATATTCTGCATTGGGGAGATAGAGACGGCGCTATTGTTCTCTGTGATTAGGCTGTTGATTAGATCCTGTCCATAAGCCCCTGGTATTAAACCGTCATCATTGTTTCCCAGCTGTTGCAGTGGGGAGCAATAAGGCGCTTGTGAGCGCTGAGAGGTAGAGGCCAAAATTGACGAGCGGGTTACTTATTCATCCCTTCATTCTCACCCCGTGGAGTCAGCTGTATTGGAGGCGAGTGTCGATGTGCACGTATGAACCGTTGCTAGTGAGCTTGAGTGTAATCCTCAGATGGGCTGGTGGTGTTAGACTTGTGCGTGCTGTAAGCGAGAGTGCACGGATACACAGACAAACAAGCACACGCACTGGGGTTTGCTAGGCTATAGTGTTCTGCCGATCAGTTTTATGGAGATAAAGCCTGGAAGTCTCACGAAAACCCTCTGCTGCACTCAGGTGCTGAGCAGCGCCTCACCAGAGCTCATGCAGTCTCTCTCTGTCTCCTGAATGATTTTCTGTTTCTTAATTTAGCTTTTCCCCTCTTTCTGCTGGCTCTTATCGCAGCATTTATGAATGTCCCATGACTTGAGGAACAAAAACCTTTTTTAAAAGACAGAGGAAGGTATAAGGACAAAAAATGGGTCTGATTCAAAACTGTTCAGTCACTTTCACATTGAATTGTTCTCTGAATTGTGTCTCTGATTCTAGTTTCATTTAAGCTTGTCTTTTCTGCCCTCATCTTTTGTCTCATCTATTTGGTTTGCATCTCCATCTTGTCTCTTCTCTCTTTGTCTCACCTGGTCTCTACTGTTCTCATCTTTGCTCATCTCAACACTTCTTTTTTCTTCTCTTTGCCACTCTTATTGGATCATCTTGACTCTGCTCTTTTTCTCTCTTCTTGTCTCACATTGTCTTGTCTGTCTTATTTTGTCTTGTCCACTTTTCTTATCTTGTTTGTCTCGACTCTTCTGTCTTGCCTTGTCTTTTCTCATTTCTCATCTTGTCTTGTCTTTTCATGTCTCATCTTGACTTCCCTCTTGTCTCTTCTTAGCTCGTCTTGTGTTGTTTCTTCTCTCAGCTTGCCTTCTCTCTGGTTCAGTTTTTTTGTATTGTCCCATCGCCTCTCTTCTCGTCGCATTTCGGCTTTTCATTTCTCAGCTTGTGTTTCTCCAATTTTCCTGTCTCGTCTCGTCTCTTCTCTCCTTGTCTCACAGTATCTCTACAATTCTATTTTTTGCTTGGCTTAACTCTTGTTTCTTCCTTTGCCTCTCTTCTTGGATCATCTTGATTCTTGCTCTTTTCTCACATTGTCTCTTCTGAAGTCTCTTCTCTGTTTGTCTTATTTTGTCTTGTATGCTTATCTTGTTTTGTTTAAACTATTCTGTGTTTGTTTTGCATTTCCTAGTGTCTTCTTTTTTGTTTCTGCTCTGCTCTTCCTCTCACCCCTCGTCATTTTTTCTCTTGTCTTGTTTCATCATGTCTTGACTCTTATCTTTGCTTCTTGTCTTATTTTATCCTCATCTAACCTTTTCTCACCTGGTCTCTTCTCCACTTTTCTTGTATGGTCTTATCTTGACTCTAGGCTACTCATTTATTTCTTGTTTTTCTTCTCCTCTTTGACTTCTCCATTCTTCATCTCATTTTGATCTTCTCTGCTTCTGGTTTTGCTTAATTTAGTCTTCTCCACTTTTCTTGTATGGTCTCATCTTGACACTCTGCTACTTATTTTATTCTCGTTTTTCTTCTCTTCTCAAACTTCTCCATTGTCCTTGTTTTCTCCAATTTTCCTCTTGTTTATCTTGTCTCTAGTTTTGTTTAATTATGTCTCTTTTGTTCTCCCCTCTTCATTTCTGTTCTTGTCTCATCTCATGTTTTCTCCAGTAGTATTGTCTCATCTTGCTTCATATTGATTTTTGTATTTTCTCATTTCTCTTCTTCCTCCGCTTGGTCTCTTCTCCGCTTTTTAGGTATTGTCTCATCTTGACTCTTCTATTTGTTTCTTGTTTAATTTCGTCTTGTCTCATTTGTCACCTTATCTTGTCTGTTCATGTCTCTTCTTGTGTTTTTTTCACTTGCCTCATCTTGACTTTTCTCCTTATGTCCTTTCTTTGCTGCTCATCTTGTATTGTTGTTTCTCCTCTCAGCTTGCCTTCTCTCTGGTCCAGTTTTATTGTATTGTCTCATTGTCTCTTTTCGTCTCAACTTATGCTTCTCCACTTTTCTTGTCTCGTCTTGTCTCTTCTCTCATTGTCTCACTTTATCTCTACCATTCTCTTTTTTGCTTGTCTTAACACTTGTGCCTTCTCTTTGCCTCTCTTCTTGGATCATCTTGACTCTGCTGTTCTGTTTTCTCCTTGTCTCACATTGTCTCTTTTGTTCTCTTGTCTGTTTGTCTTATTTGATCTTGTCCACTTTTCTTGTTTTGTTTTGTCTCAACTTTTCTGTCTTTGACTTGCCTTTCCTTGTCATCTCCTCGTTTCTACTCTGCACTTCTTGTCTTACCTAGTCTTTTCTCTTGTCTTGTTTCATCACTTCTCATCCAGCCTTATCTCACCTTGTCTCTTCTCTGCGTTTTTCTCTGCAACTTTATTTGTCCCTTGTTTATCCTTTTTACTTCTCCATTCTTCTTGTATTCTCCAGTTTTCATCGTTTCAGATCTTCTTTTTGCTTCTTGTTTTAATATAGTCTCCTCTCTTCTTCCCTCTTCTTTTCTGTTCTTGTCTCATCTCATGTTTTCTCCAGTAGTCTTGTCTCATCTTGCTTCGTGTTTCTTTTCTTACCTCACCTCATCTCCACTTTTTAGGTATTGTCTCGTGTTGACTCTTCTGTTTGTTTTTTGTTAATTTTTGTTTTAATTTAGTCTTTTCATTTCTCATCTCATCTTCTCTCTTCATGTCTTATCTTGTGTTTCCTTCACTTCTTTTGACTTGACTTTCCTCCTTATGTACAGTTTTTTTTGCATTGTGTCATCATTTCTCTTCTCATCTTGTTTCGCCTCTTCTCGTCCCAACTTGTGTTTCTCCACTTTTCTTGTCTCATCTTGATTCATTTCTTTGCTTCTGTTCTTGCATCATATTGTATCTTATCATACTGTATCATATAACGAATCATATAAATTCTCTTCTCTTCTCTTCTCTTCTCTTCTCTTCTCTTCTCTTCTCTTCTCTTCTCTTCTCTTCTCTTCTCTTCTCTTCTCTTCTCTTCTCTTCTCTTCTCTTCTCTTCTCTTCTCTTCTCTTCTCCTCTACTCGTTTATTCTCTCATCTTTTCTCCACTGGTCCTTTGTAGTTGACAGGCTCCTAGAATTCTTTATTCACCCTTATTATACAAAAGCACCATGGATGCATAGATAATGCAGAACCTCTCTCTCTTTCTTGGTGTCTAACTCTTTCTCTTTTTTATCATTTGGTGCTTCTTGATGTCACTTGGAAGTGCTACAGTGCCGTCCTTTGTGGGTGTGTGTGTATGTGTGTGTAAGGCTCTCCTCGGAGATCACAGGAGTCCAAGTGTGAGAGTGTCTGAGAGATCAAAGGCAGAAATATGAAGACACCAGGCATGCCAAAGATCACAAGGTCTGTTCGCGCATATGTGTGTGTGTTCTACCTTTCTGCGATATAAAGATCACATCAGGTTGTGAGTGTGATTTATGTCATTGTGACAGTCACACCAGATACTTTACACAAATCTAAATGTGCTCATGTGGTATTGGGTGACTTTGGTTTTGAAAGGTCCTGTCAGTTTCTGACTCTGTTTGTTTATGTTTGTTAGGGCACCGTAAGATCAAAGTGCTTCTGTCGAAGCGTGTGTGTGCGTGTGTCACCGTTTAGCTCCGTGCTCTTTTGTTCAGGGTGAGAGAGAGGCAGCTGCTTAATTGGACAGACAGTTCTCTCATCTCACACACACACACACATACACGGACACACACACAGTCACGCAGTCTGGCACTGACAGAATAACACTTCACTTTCACCACCAGAGAATAACATTTACACACACACACAGAAATCCACACTGACCACACAGAATATGCAATCAGACCAGACAAAACAACACACTTAATAGCAATAAACTAAGCCCCAAAACACACTCTCGTTCATTGCACACGCAAATACAAAAAGCAGGTATATAATAAAGCAAAAATCTGTGAGATGCTGTGCATTACATTGTTTTATACCACAGTTAATGGCTGTTATTAGGCACAGCATGAACCAGTTTGCTTTTATAAAATGAAATCAGAAGTATGAAAAAAAAACAGTTCATTTCAGTTCAGATTCAGATTGTTGTACATTACAGTTCAGAAATATTTATATACACTACCTTTTAAAAGTTTTTTTCTTAAAGAAATTAATACTTTTATTCAGAAAGGATGCATTAAAGTAATCAAAAGTGACAGTACAGACATTTTATGTTAACTTTTATCTATTTATCCATCAGGGTTGTTTCCTCCGAGGAGGCAAGAAAGGCAGCGTCTCCTCAAAATACTGGATGAAGAAAAAATCCTAGTACAGAAATAAAACAATGCCAATATTACAAAATGTTACATTAAAAAGTGTATAAATCACTCATTTTACTAAAGAGACATTGGCCAACAACGACACCAGCAGTTACAGTGGGAGTCTGCATCCCTCTCACCTCCCCTGAGCCCGTTCACTTTTAACAGACCCCCTAAAGTGTACGGTGAGTTTTGTGGAGGGTAATTGAGAATGAATGGGGGAAAGTCATGTGAGAGGAGGCAATGCCTTCATCGCGATATGATTGGATATGACTGGTTGTTTTCAGCTGTGGTTGGTTTATGCGATAAATCCCACCTCTTGTTTTCGTGCACGTTCCGTGTTCGCGAATCAGTCTGAATGAACAATATTTGGTGTTAATGGGAAGACTAATTAAAAAAGCTAAGTAAGCAACTCACACACTTAGATATAACCACTTTGTTACAATAAAAATAAGACTTAAAATGGCATGAAAACGTCATCAGTGGGAGTTTTTAGTGAGTAATCAGATTAGTCTGTGACCAATATTTACTAAGCTTTGATGAAAAATAGTTAAAAGTTAACTATTAAAAAGAATAGCTGAACATAAGTTCACAAATAAAATATATTGTTCAAATTTTTACTGCCTTGAGTTACGGTAAGTCAAAAGGTTACATACACCTTGCAGAATCTGCAAAATGTTAATTATTTTTTTAGTACTGACCTGAATAAGATATTTCACATAAAAGACGTTTACATATAGTCCACAAGAGAAAATAAGTTAAATTTATAAAAATGACCCGTTCAAAAGTTTATTGTGATAAGTGATTCTTAATACTGTCTTGTTACCTGAATGATCCACAGCTGTTTTTTTTTTTTTTTTTTTTTTTTTTTTTTGCTGATAGTTGTTCATGAGTCCCTTGTTTGTCCTGAACAGTTAAACTGCCCACTGTTCTTTAAAAAAATTATTTGGTTTTTCAGCATTTTTGTGTATTTGAACCCTCTCCAACAATGATCAATCTTTTCACACCGAGGACAACTGAGAGACTCATATGCAACTATTACAGAAGGTTCAAATGCTCACTGATGCTCCAGAAGGAAAAATGATGCATTAAGAGTTAGGGGGTGAAAACTTTAGAACAGAGTGAAGATGTGTAAATATCTTTTTTTCCCCATTTAGTACTGCCCTTCAGAAGCTACAGAAGATACTTACATGTTTCCCTGAAGACAGAATAATCAGTAGAAGGTTTTGTGTCATACAATTTACATTTTGATTTCACCATCAATCCCCATTTTCAAGCCAAGAACTGCAGTAATGTACCCCCATTTTGTTTATTAATCTACAAACTGCACTGTAAGCACACAGTGTTGTTGAAGTGTGATTGACGGCTCAGTTGTAAAGACCCACCACACAGGCTCGCCTGGATAAGGATGTTAGGCGTGGGAACTTGTCGTTGTGTTGGCTGAGGGACAGTGGCGTGATAAATGACATAACCGTGTCTCAGCTGTTGTTTTCATATGCGCTCTGTTCCTTCTGAATTATATTCATATATGCATAAAACACAATACGAATGCACGCAGAGGCATTGCTGCGGTCAACCTGACGCTGAGGTCATACATGGCAGCACAGCATTAAAGAACAAACCTTATAAATATGTAACATCAATACTGCTGTCAGCAACACGCATTATGTGCATCTATTGCACAACATTAGGGAGTTTGTCATGTCTGTACAAATGTGTATGCAATTATTTCCTCTGTGGAACACAAAAGAAGATATTTTGAAGAATGTTCCCACTGTCCATATAATAAAAGTCAATGGGGTCCAAAATAACATTGAACCCAAATAAAACAGACTTTATTTTTTTGGTGTTAAACAGAAGAAAGAAATGCATACAGGTTTGGTTACAGATTTTAACTTGTTAATCATTTTAATGCAAACGTACAATGAAAAAGCAACCAGTCTATCATTGGGCTTCAGTAAGCAACACTGGAAATCACATAGCAATGCCCTGGCAACCGCCCATAACAGCCTGGCATCGTGTCGGTGAGATTTTCATTGGCAAGCGCCATCCTTTTCTCCAGAAACGTGCAGTTTTGAATTGCTCCTTGTTTATTTCTCTTTATTTTTGTCTGGGGGTTTTGTATGCGTGTTTGTCTGTTAGCATTTGAATGTGCATATATGTGTTTCAGATTGTGTTTGTGTCTGTGAGTGTGTGGGGAGTATTTTTTCACTCTAATGGCATCTTTAGCTAGAACGTAACGATGGAAACCACGTTGCCACGGAAACACTGCATGTCTCTTTGAATTAGAAATCTCTCCATATACACACCCTTCCTTCTCTCTCTCTCTCTCTCTCTCTCCCTCCTGTTACTGTTACTGACAGTGCAGCTGTCCCTAGTCAGGAAGTGTCAGAGCAGAAAGATATTCAAATTCAAATAAAAAATATAGCGTAGAGAGATAAACTGAGAGGAAGAGATGGACTTCCTTGAAGGGAAAGTTAAAGAAATAATTATCTCCCGCAAAAAAAAAGAAAAGAAAGAAACTGAAGTGCCGAGATAAGGAGAGTAGCAGAGGATAACAGCTGTAAGAAGAGGGTTAGCGAGAGAGGAAGAGAGATTGGTTATGCCGTGCTAAACGCTGCAGGCGTTAAGTAACACTGTACAGCTCAGACAGTTTTGCTTAGATCAGAATTAACATCATATTACTGCTACTAGAATAATAATCATAAATACTTGGTAAAGTGATACATATTTTATCAAAATTAAAGCAGGAAAATAACTGTGGTAAAAGAAAATAAACATGTTAAATTAATAACAGTTAAAAAATGATTTTACTTACTTTACTTACTTTATCAAAATTAAAGCAAACATAATTGTGGTAAAAGAAAATAAATGTGTTAAATGAATAACAATTCAGAATTAGGGAGAATAAATTTATTTTAAAAAATGATAAATTTTTTACAAATCTTCTGATATTTCTAATTTTATTTACTGCTTCTATAATTAATTAATAATAATAATAACAACAACTATACTACTATTAATAATAATAACAATAATAATAATAAATACTTTTATTAACTGAAAGATTTTTATCAACATTAAAGAAAGAAAATAATTGTGGTAAAAGAAAACAATTGTTAAAGTAATAATAATAATGCAAAATTAGGGAGAATACACTAAAGTATTTTTCATTTTTTACAATTCTGCTAATCTTGCTTATTTTACTTACTGCTTCTATATTATTATTATTAGTGTTATTATTAATAATAATAATATTAATAAATACTTTGATAAACTGATACATTTTAATCAAAATTAAAGCAATAATTGTGGTAAAAAAAATTAATTTGTTAAATTAATAATTAAAAATTCGGGAGAATTTTTATAAAATACTTTTTTCATTTTTTACAACTCTAATCTTTCTAAGTTTACTTACTGCAAAGATGATTATGATAATAATAATAATAATAATAATAAAAATACTTGTGCATATTTAAACTATTTAAACAAATATAAACTGATACATATTTAATCAAAATTAAAGCAAGAAAATAATTGTGATTAAAAAAAACAAAAAGTTTAAAAATTAAAAACAGTTAAAAATTAGGAAGGCTAAATTTATAAAATACTTTTCTTTTTTTTCTTTTCTTTTTTTTTTTTTTAACTAATCTAATCTAATTTTACTAACCGCTTCTATAAAATACTACTACTACTACTACTACTAAATACTTTGATAAATTGATACATTTTTATCAAAATTAAAGCAAGAATTAATTAATAGATTAATAAATTAATAGCAATTTAAAAAACTACTACTACTTATTTTACTGAAATAATATTTAAAATTTACAAAATGTAAATAAAATAAAAATGTAAATAATGGTGCTTGTTTTTTTTTTTTTTTTTGGTATTTATTTTTTTGGGGGTATTTATGTTGAGTATTGGTACCGTAAAATAAAATACTAATACTAATATTGTTTTACCGTAAAATTTTTAATTTCACATTTTTTTATTTAATGTGTTACTTATTATTTCTTTGTAATTATTTGTGAACTTTACTAGCAATTTCTGAGTGAAAATTTTTCCTAGGTTTTTATTTTTTTTTTTTACACCAGTTTTTCAGTGTTCTATTATTTAAAAAATATAATATTTCCAGAGTTTTATTTCCAGATCTGTGACCTACTAAAAACTGATGTAGCAAAAATGATCTTAGGTTATCGCATCAATATTCCTTAAAAAAATCAGGATTTGACGACCGTAAAGGATGATTTGGTGGATTTTTTTGTGGGCACCAAATAAATGCTTTTAAACCAAAAGAAGATCTTTCAAATCAATCGATAATTGTGTACTTAATGGGTAGCCAGTACAAAAAATCTAAAAAAGGTTTGATGTTGTAGCTAATGTGTACTACAGCGAGAGAGAGAGAGAGAGAGAGAGAGAGAGATTTGGAGAGGAAACTAGCATGTAAGAGGGTGGAGTGAGAAAGGTGGGGAATGAGGGGGAGGAATAACGAGTAAGTGACAAGGAAGGGAATGACGGAAGCGAGATGAATCGAAGAAGAGAAGTTGGGAGGTGGAGGAAAATTTTGTGTGAAATACTAAGCGCAGGGCTGCCTGAGATGGAGAGACGGAGAACGGCAGACAGAGAAAGCGAGTTGTCATAAACGAGGGATTGGAAGAGAAAGTATAGCCTATGCCGAAGAGAGAGGGTTGGGCTGGCAGATATATAAATGGGAAGAGCAAGAAGAGATGAGGATACTTGAGATGAAAGAAAAGAAAACGAGAGATGGCGAATGTAGTACAGTCCACAAATACAGTGGCAGGGTTATGAACTGAATGACGTTTATTTTACACGGTGCTTGACTCTCACTGGACACACACACACAGACAAACTCCCTCATGTAACACACTCATTATAGAAAGAAACATTCTGACTCACACACTCTCCTCATAAATTGGAGGCATTTTTCCATATTCAGGCACAGCGCTGTATAAAGCTTGTATTCATTACTCTAATGAAGCTTAATGAAAGCATCGCCTTTACTAGCAAACACCAAAGATCACAACAGAACAACCTGTTCTCTAGAGCTGCCGTTCATGTACGCGTGCACGTAACAACACCCCAGTCAATACAATATTGTGGGTTCACGTGGATGTCTTCGGAGAAAACAGCTCAGATGTAAACAATCCTGAAGATCTATACTTAAAAACTGACTTTCAATGGTGTAATCAAATGTAGTAAGGTTGATTCAGTTATATTAAATACTTTGACTAAAAAATAAAAAATTGAAAAAATTGTTAATGCATGTTGTTTTTGTTTTTACAAAAATGACACACTGCCATTCAGAGGTTTGAGCTCAGTATGATTTTAGCTTATTTTGTTTATTGAAGCAAGGATTCATTCAATTGATTAAGAGTTTAAAACAATTAAGACTTATTTTACTTATTTTTACATTTCTGTCCTTTTTGATCAGGTACCAGTCAAAAGTTTTTGAACAGTAAGATTTTAATGTTTTTTTAAAGAAGTCTCTTCTGCTCACCAAGCCTTCATTTGGTCCAAGGTACGGAAAAACAGCAACATTCTGAAATATTTTTACTATTTAAAATAACTGCATTCAATTTGAATATATTTTAAAATATAATTTATTCCTGCAATTTCAAAGCATCTTTACTCCAGCTACATGATCCTTCAGAAAATAGACTAATATTCTGATTTGCTGCTCAAAAAGTTATATTATTATAAATATTATTATTTATTATTATGTTGAAAACAGCTGAGTAGATTTTTTTTTCAGGTTTCTTTGATGAATAGAAAGGGACAGTGGAACAGCATTTATCTGAAGAGAGGAACAGCATTTATCTGAAATAGAAATCTTTTGTAACATTATAAATGTCTTTATCATCACAATTACAAATGTTTTTTTGAACAGTAAATCAACTTATTAGAATGATTTTTGAAGGATCATGTGACACTGAAGACTGGAGTAATGATGCTGAAAATTCATGGGAATAAAATAGAAAGCAGTTATTTTAAATAGTAAAAAAAACTTTCACAATATTACTGCTTTGCTGTATTTTGGATCAAATAAATGCAGGCTTTTACTGTTCAAAAACTTTCGACAGGTAGTGTAAATGCAGCCTTCGTAAACGTGTTTAAAGAATAAGTTTTATTTTAAAATATGTATTATGTGGATTTTTAATTGAGTCAACAGACTGACTTTGATTATTGATGATCAAATTTTCTATGATTTTTTGGGGTTTATTTTTTTCTATTAACTGCTGAACTTGCCTAGGTTCCCGAACAGTACTGTAACATATGTAAGATAAGATACAGTTGTTAAATCAATGTTTATTGCATATTTATTGGTTGTCAGTGTATTATAAAGGTACAAAACAGATCACCTCAGTAGGTTGGTATATTAACAAGTATATTAATTCATGAAATGCGGGGTTTTACTGTAAATTTAAGTTAAATCTATAAAACCAAACTCATCGACGGCACTTCAATTTTGAAGCAAACTTTGGCCTGTTTGTTGATTAGATTAACTATCTTGGACTGCTGTCTTGAACTGAATGTGATGTGTTTGGTGTATAACCACCTTCAAGTGTAAAAATAGGCTGAAATTTTCAGACTTTTGAGCAATTTATTATCAGTGTATCTATTTACACTAAGTGCAAATAGCATGCTTCGTTGGCAGAGGCTATTTATACTAACTTCACACCAACATGTGATCGAGGTAGTCAACACTACAAAAGATGATTGTCAAACAACAGCTTCAGTGGCTTAGATGATAAAGCGCATGCTGTAGTAATTTTTGACGCAGTTGACATGGGTTTGAATCTGCGTTTTGCCAAACTTTTTTTCCCTCCCTTTTCAAATCTCATATAACATTGGACGGGCATTTGTTTACAATAAGAATGAAGGAAATAATTGAAAAGTTGAAAATAAAGTGTCGGGTAGGGTTAGGGTAGGTGTATTTACATAGCGTAAATAGAATAGTGCAAATAGCCACTGCCATTTATTGTTTTTTGTTAAGTTGTCATATTAATTATAATTCAAATGAATTTTGTTATACTGACCACAATAAGATTGTTAATAATTGCTGAGAAGGTGCATGTATTTTGTTTTTACTTTTCCGGTTACACATATCGTCTCAGTTTTCTGTATTTCTCCTGTATTTTGCTTTTACACCATTTTCAATTTTCTCTCCTCTTTATCTCCTCTCTTGCTACCTTGAGATTATTTAGGCAGTTTAAAGACCCTCGATACATACTAATGCAGCTTGCGCGCATGCACACACCACACCCTGGTGCTTTTGATAAAGATCAAGCATTGAGCTTTCAGCAGAGAATTCATGGTGCGTGTGCGTGTGTGTATTTTGGCTCTTTCACACGGCTTACATGTGTCAATAAGTGACTAATTGCCTTTATCCTCTGTGTTACTAATGAGCTCTATTAACTGAAAAGAGCTGAGAATTTAATTACCATACGGGGTTGAAGGGTATGAAAAATATCAACTCTGCCTCTATACTGTCCCCCTTTCCTCTCCACTTTCACTTGCCTTTTTTGTACGCGTTCTCTTTCACATTTTCTATCAATCTCTTTCCTGCTGTCTCCGCCATTTGCGGTCTGTGTATTCAGCTGAGCCACAATTGACCAGCTTGACGTATTGACATAAAGCATGCATTTTAATGAGATGATCAGATATCATTGCCCTGCCTCCTTTTTCCCTTCATCTTTGACTACAAATATTTAAAGTCAATAAAAAAAATCAAAAACCACCCTATTTACATTTTGCGTTTAATACAAGTGAAGTTGAATTGACAGCATTTGTAGCATAATGCTGATTATTAATCCAAACATTATTTAGGCTTGTGTCTTGCTTTCTTTAGAAAATGTGAAGCACTCAAATGGAAGTAAATCGGGTACATTTAATTTTAAAAAGCACTTTATAAAACCATTTTTGCAGTCATTTTATGGCTTTAGATGAATCTTGTCAAGGCAACAAACTGAATATAATTTAAAGGGGTCATCGGATGCAAAGTTCACTTTTACATGTTGTTTGAACATTAATGTGTGTTGGCAATGTATGTACACATCTACTCTATAATGATAAACATCCATGCAGTAGTTTTTAATTAATCTGTAAAAATAATATTCCCTTTTTCAAATTGAGCCATTCTCAGATAACTGTAGGTGTGCTGTCACACCAACAGAGGCCGCTCCCACGATAGTTGATTGGCATGAGCGTCTTACCTCAGACCCGTCCTAAATCAGCTGTAACAGTCTGACCTACATTGTTTTGATGCCGGAGCAGGGATGTAAGTTAGACAAGAATATCTCAGATTGAGCGATTGAGGTGTTGTGTTGCTGGATGTAATAATGAACATAGTGGTCATCATTTACTCCCGATATTTGAGCCGCTGAAGATGCAGTGGATTGTGTTTGTTTGTGAAGTTGAAGTGTGTTTCGTTTCATGGCTAAACGCACTAAATGCGGCTAAAGTAAACAATCGAGCACAGCTTGTCATTCCACAGAGAGAAGGGAGGGGTGGGACGAGCAGAGCTCATTTGCATTTAAAGGAACAACCCATCAGAATGAGTTGATTTTTGCAGAGCTCATTTTGACAAGGTAGATTAACTTCGGTGGACTTGAACTTGAAAAATGTGTGTATTGACGTCATTTCGCGGTTGAAACAAGATGCCTTCTGAAGTTCATTCATGTTTATTTTGTGCTTAAAATAGTAAAGAAGAAGAGATCATCGGTTCACGTCCCGCTTGAACTGAGGCGCTACAGCGATTTGTCACGACACTTTAAAGAGTCATAAAACTGTATTTATTGTTTGAATTAAAAAAAAAAAAATACAAAATGTAAAAGCTGAGACCTTGTTTTATACCTAAAGTAACCTGCTTTGTCTTGTTTGTCGTTGCGTTGTCAGTTTTCTCTTTGATCCGCAACGTATTTTGAGAGAACACGATGTGTAGTGTGAGAACGCCATGGTTTGTCAGACGTAGCAATAGGAACGAAGGGGGACGGGTCTTTGCGAAAAGGGTCAGTTGTCTCACTAGCCATTTCAAAATGTGCATATTGAAATTGTGAACTGAAAATATGCCTAATGGAAACACGTCAATTTTGCAAAAACTCCCAAATATTGCAAAAAAAGTCTTGAAAATGTAACTACAACATGATTCAAGTAATTTTTTCTTTATTAACCCTCTAGTTAAAGAAAATTCTATTCCAAGTGCACCACACATGAAATTGTAAACATGATGTAAATTACTCAAAAATGCCCTGTAATTGTACTTTTAGTATACTAA
Organism: Labeo rohita; assembly: GCF_022985175.1. Taxonomy (NCBI): domain Eukaryota; kingdom Metazoa; phylum Chordata; class Actinopteri; order Cypriniformes; family Cyprinidae; genus Labeo; species Labeo rohita. The sequence goes on from NC_066869.1 coordinate 20,291,910, forward strand.
ACTGGTATATTCAAAGTCTGCTAAACTGGAACAACTAATTTTTTAATTACACTTTAATTGTGCGGAAATATACTTAAGTATATTTAATTGTGCTAAGGTAAAACTATTGCAGGTATACTTCTGGTACACTTTAAATACTTTACATTTAAAGACCAATATTATTTAAAGATCAAACAATCCTCATTTATAGTGACATTAAAACGTTTTTTTTTTTTGTTAATATTAAGAAATGTGCACAAGTTGTACTCCAAATAAAGTTTAATTACAATTTTTATATCAGTAAGTCTCAGGCGATGTATCATTAAATATGTTAAAAGACTTGAACTATACTTAATATAAAATAAATGCATTTTAAATCTTTTTTACTAGGGTTGTACTGAACCTAACATATTATTTTAATGCATATTTCACAGTTATTTCATCAAAAAAGGCTTTTAGGTCTCGTTTGGGCATTGTTTTAGCATACTGTACTTGCATTTGTTCTAGCGCCATTTTGGTCCGAGATCAAATCCATTTCAGTGAGTTTTACTCATACATGCATCACATTACGCAAGTAAATCAGGCTGTGAATGGCAATTCATGCTGGCTTAAAAAAAAAAATCCAAGTGGGAACATTGATTTGAGCGGCTTGAGTATTCTGGCTATGTGTAAAGAGCTCTTTGTGATTAGAATACGGGTTAAGCCTAATTTTAGAGAGCGAGGATTGATCTGTTTTGATTACGAATTCATTGGATGAAAAAAGGATAAAAGATAAAAAGAGAGAACATAAAAGAAACAGTGAATCGAAGAAAGCAAAAAAAGGAATGTGAAATTGTGCTTTTTCCCGCTTATCCTTTCATTTCTCTAAAGTTGGCTGTTGAAAACTGGCGGTATCACATATGCTGATAATGGTGTTTAAAACTCAGACCGCACACGCGTGCGTGACATTCATTATCCGAGAGTTCGGATGCTAAGCGATGTTGGCCGTTGCTTCGGAAGATAAAGTGTTTTTTTGCGCCGTTGTGCGAGTTTGCATATTTCCGCAGGTCTTTTTAATATAAAGTGCTCAGAGCATGTGGTGTGTGTCTTAGGATGATGAAGTGTTTAGAGTCGAAGTGTGTGTTTGCGCGTGTCTTCGGAAGATGAAGTGTTTTTAGTCCCCCCTGTTATTACAGTCTATTTCAGTCTGACTGAGCCTCATACATCTATGTCACAGTAAGGGAGCACAACTGTGTGTGTGTGTGTATGCATGTGTATGGGGTGAGTGTTTTTCTGATGAGGTGAGTCATGTCTGTTTTCATTTTTATTGTGTGTGTGAGTTTGTTCCTTCCGGTTACGAATGTCTTTGTGTTAGTGTGTCTAGGAGTGACTGTAGGTTTCCATGCTGTTAGTGTATCCGAAATGACACTCTGCATTTATTTATATGTCTAGGAAGCTGTGCTTTGTAGATTATAGGTGTTCTTAAATGTGTTTATCCATAATGTTTTTCGGCTGCTTTATGCAAATGTGCTATGCATCTTGCGTGAGGACATGGCACCGAACGTTGCCGAGACACGCTTTGCTTGTGGAGGAGCTTGAATAACGTAGCGATTTGCATAACCACGCTCGCATGTGTTCAAAGGCAGAGGTCAGGAACACTAGCCTAGGGGTTGCTTTAGTACCACTGGGAAAGTGCGCTTAGATTCTGTGTAAGCTGGTGATAACAGATCCTCATGGCCATTGTGCATGTTTTGTTCTGTTTCCACAGATGAGACGCACAGAAATACAATGCTTTGATTAAATCAGTCATCACCTGAGGAGAAAGCTGGAATGGGAATTCAAGAGTATTATCAGTTTATATACAAACCATCGTTGCTTCAAATCCGGATGTCTGAGCAAAAACGCACACAAATTAGTAATAGCGTCTTTATTTCAACCGGCCAGTGTGGGATTTGTTCATATATTAGCGTTAGCGACATGAATGAAGAGATTTGGGTTTCAATTATTCATACTTCATTTCCTGCTGCCCACATTAATAGTGAAACTCGGGGCTTGAAAAGGCCTTGGCATATTAGAATTGTTAGTCGCGCAAATATTGCGAGTTCATTATCGCGCTTGAGTTATTAGTGCGACCGATAATTATAACGGACAACAAAGTCTTGGGTTTTTAATACAGAAATAAATGGGTGGTAATTTAGGAATATTACACATGAATTTAGAGTAAAAGATTAAATAGTTGAAAATTGGCCATGGGGAGAGAGAATTAGAGAGATAGGGTTTTTTTAATGAAGGAAAGGCGATGTATTCTCTTTTTGCGCCATGCCAAGCCTACTTAGTGAGCCAAGAGAAGCATAACTGCTGCTTCTTTATGAGATGCAGGAAGTCTCATTAAATGCAGCAGGAGTGACTCCTCTTGGTCCGCTGCAGATGCTCTCAGCAAACGGGGCTGAGACCTTACACTTCATTTAGACACGGAGGGCAACCGGCTTTTAAAACTATAGATGTTAAACTATGTAAACGTCACTGTGTTATTTTGGGAGGTACAATTAAAGTGAGGGGGACAGAACGTGCAGCAAAAATGTCTGATCTCCACTGTGTTTTCTCCTTCTCCTAACTTTATTTGTGGCAAACTAGTTTCATCTTAGGACTGGTTCATGCTCTTTTGGAGATAATAAAGTCCAGAATCAACTAAATAAAATAAAAACCTTCATTTCTTTTAACAAAGCTTTTATATTACACCAAAGTTTGGGGTGGGAAAGATTTTTTAAAGTTGATGTTCACCAAGTCTGCATTTATTTGACAAAAATGCAGTAAAACTACCACTATCTATTGCAATATATTTTAAAATGTAATTTATTTCTGTGATGCAAAGCTGAATTTTCAGCAGTCATCAGTCTTCAGTGTTATATGATCTTTCAGATATCATTCTAATATGCTGATTTACTGTATAGTTGTAGCAATAGCCAAAAATACATTGTATGGGTTAAAATGATCGATTTTGCTTTTATGCCAAAAATCATTAGGAAAGTAAAGATTATGTTCCATGAAGATATTTTGTAAATTTCCTACCTTAAATATATCAAAACTTAATTTTTGATTAGTAATATGCATTACTAAGAACTTCATTTTGACAACTTTAAAGGAGATTTTCTCAGTATTTGTTTTTTTTTTCAGATTCTAGATTTTCAAGTAGCTGTATCTCGGCCAAATATTGACCATTATGACTGGTTTTGTGGTCCAGGGTCACGTTTAAATATACAAATGTGTACATTTTTCTTCAGGATTCTTTCAACAGAAAGTTCAAGCATTTCAACAGCATTTGAAACGGACCCCTTTGTATAATTAGGCCCCGAGCACCAGTGGTGCAAGGACCCTGTTGGAATTGCTCAGTTTCTTCTTCTTATACTTCTCCAAAATGAATTACATTTTTGAGGGCATAAACATGCTTGAAATCTCATGAAACTTTGTGCACACGCCCCAGAAGTAGCGAAAATTTACATCCGATATGGGTTTCAGAAGTGGGTGTGGCAAAATGGCTTGATAGCGCCACCTATAAAATTTCAACAAAGTGCCCCTTGAGCTGCATTTCACATACATGTATGAAATTTGATAGATACATGTAACACACCAATACCTACAAAAAAGTCCCTCGGTATGAAGTCCGAAACCCAACAGGAAGTCTTCTATTTTGAATTTTCCCTGCAAGTTTGCCATTTTCAGACATTTTTTTAAACAAATTCCTCCTAGAGATTTAGTCAGACCAACACCAAATTTGGTGAGTGTAATGTAAAGCACTTTGTGACATTAAATAGCAAAGACCTTTCGTTTTTTGTTGACGGGCGTGTCTGTGTCTGACACATTTCGATGTTTCGCCATGAAAAAGGAAATATAATTCAGGCATACAATGTCCGATGTGTCCCAAACTTCACATTTGATAAGACTTATAACCTGAAGAGATCTACATGCCCATATACAGTTATAGTCATAGCACCACCTGCTGGCAACAGGAAGTGGCATGTTTTACGCAGTAAAAAACTCCTCCTAGAGATTTAATGACATCAACATTATATTTTATTCTTGATCTTGAGTTTTTGTTAAGGGGCGTGTCCATGGTGGCCTAACAAAATTTGATGTTTTGTAGCCATACAAAGTCCAATCTGCCCCAAACTCAATAAGAGTCCTGACCTGAACACATCTAAAGGCCAATATTCAGTTATAATCACAGCGCCACCTGTTGGAGACAGTACATGCCATGCTTTTCACAAACTCAAACATACCATGTTCAATCTGCACCAAACTTCATATGTTTGATAAAAGTCCTGGCCTGAAGACATATACATGCCAATATTCAGTATTAGTCATAGCGCCTCCAGCTCGCTGGAGGAAGTTTGCTTGCAGCTTGCAGCTTTAATTATAATTGTCTTTCTGTCACTTTTGATCAATTTAATGCATCCTTGCTGAATAAAAGTATTAATTTCTTTAAACTGTCAGTAAAACCACGTACAGATATTTATGCCAAAGTAAGAGAAGATAACAGTCTTTGTCATTATTTTGTCATTGGTATTAAAAAAACAAAAAGATACACATTACAAATGCACATAATATTAAAATTAAACAAGTAGTGCTTTGTTTTTCAGGTACAGTGGGTGTCTTTAGCAGTAGCATTCAAGAAATTGAATGAACAAATAAAAAAATAAAACACTATATACACTTCAAGGTATAAATTATACTTTGATTTTTATTAAAGCAACTGTATTAAAGTTCTTTAGCCGAGAGCAGTGATTTTTCTCTTTCTGTGTTTTCTTTTATTAACAATAAAAAGATTGTCATGTCTGTCATCACTCTCAAGTTGTTTTAAAGCTAAATGAGTTACATTCTTCAAAATATCTTTTGTGTTCAGCACAAGAAATAAAGGGTGAACTATCCCTTTAATGACAAGCGGCAACATGTTTAGTGCTATTAGTCTGCTGTCCCTTGTAGACCTGCACGCATCTAATATACAAGCACGCACCTGTTTTTCTCTCAACTGTTTACTTCTACTGTAAACATAACTATGTTTATATGTAAATCTTGTGTGTTTTGACAGTATTAGTACAGTCAGATGCAAAAGATAACTTTTAACAAAAGAGTTATGAAAGTCACTGTCTTAGATGTTTACTAAATGGTGACTTTTGCTAATTGTTAATACAGACAATATTCTACTCCTGTAGATTTATACTTGCTAATTAATATGTTTGTCAATCTCAAACACTAACTGTGGGACATATCCAATGTTTCATCATTTTCACAGTGATAATTAACCCCATCATCATTATCATCATTAATTTAATTAGCCACATCCTGATATTTGTCTTTATCATAGCTACCTGCACAAAAATCAGCATCGACTGATGTCACAAATACACTCTGATACACAATAACCTACACAATAGCATTCATTTTATAGTTTCTTGAGCAACATGTCTTCATGTATATAGTAGTGTTGCACTTGGATAAAATACATGGCATAATAATAGTCACATATGTGTACAGTATGTGGGTGCGGGAATTGTAGTACGTGTAGTAGCCGGTGTAAATGGCTGTGTTTGTTTCATTCGTGGAACGGGTTTCGAATGTTCCTCCCTTCCTCTCAGACACGGAGAGGAGGGAAATCGCTTAGTTGTCCCCTCAGAACAATTGGTTTTGTTCGGGGAGAGATAGAAATGATGAGGGGTTTGGAAGAAGGTAGAGATGTGAGGGAGGAACGCGTGTTATTGACTTTCCTGAAGAAATAGACATAAAGGAGGGAAGCAAAAGAGAAGATAAAGTCCAGGTTGGAAGACAGAGGGGGGAGGTAATAGACAACAGAGAGAGACGGGCTGACAGCGCTGGTGACAAGACGAATAAGACATGATGCAGCCAAGACTGATAATGGAAGAGAAAGTTTCAACAATTAATGAGCCTGGTAGCACATCTCATTTTCTCTGGAAGAAAAACAGCAAGAATGAGGGATCAGAGAAGTGAGGAGGGGGTGAAAGTCTTTGCTCTCATTTCCCTTAGAGGGGCCTTGAGGCAGGAAAAACTTGAAAAAGAACGAAAAGGGGAAAGAAAATGAGGTCATTGTGTTTCTGACATAGAAACTTAGGCCATTGCCTATGGCTAATACATGGGCGTTATCTTGCTAAGTTATTAACTAGACAACAGTTTGCATCCCTGAGTGTCGTTTATGTTATTATGCTGAAACAAAGACCTGAATATTTCTTCTAGGTATGCAACTATTCAGTTAATCTGTCAGGTATTTCTTAAAAGTATTAAACGTTTACCTTTTATCAGTTGCACAAACATAAATGTATACACATAAATTTATATCTTACATATATGTATTATATTTACATTATTTTTAAAATATATAATATTACATTTTTATACAATTTTCTTTAAATAAATACTAAAATATCAATATTTTAAATGCTAAAAATGAATTTAGGCAACAAAACATTATGACAGAATGAATAATATACAGTATGAAAAATGTATATTCATCCCGATTTGCTTTTTAAGGTTATATTTAAGAGGAATATTAAATTATTAGTCATTTTAAAGATTAACTTTAAGTGCATGTTAAATGAGCATGCATATATCCCCTGTTGACCAATGAACAGAAAAACAATGCAAGCCAGCAATATAGTCATGCATATCAAAATTTCCAACTATCAATCATTATAACTTGAGTATATCATTGCAATATTATTATTATTATTAGTAGTAGTAGTAGTAGTAGTAGTAGTAATAGAATTTAATATTTAGATTTTTTTTTACTTTTGTAGTTTCAGTCTTAATTTAAGTTGAAGTTTTAATAATTTTGTTGTTTTGTTATTTTTATTTGTTGTTTTAGGGATTTTTTTTTTTTTCAAAAGTCTAAAGTTTTTATCATTTTTAATTACATTTTTGTTATTTTAGGACATCAAGTTAAATGAAAATGGAAAATGTTCTAACTAAAATAGAAAAAACAGATTAACAAATATATTTTTATGGTTTAATAAAAAATGTTAATGTGACTTTTTAATCTAAGTTTTTTCTCAGAATTGTGAGATATAAACTTAAAGTTGCAAGTTTTAAAGTTCAATTTTGAGGGGAAAAAAAGACTGAGATGTTCTCAAAAGTTTATATCTCACAATTCTGACTTAAAGGAGAAGTCCACATCCAGAACAACAATTTACAGATAATGTACTCATCCCTTGTCATCCAGGATGTTCATGTCTTTTTTTCTTCAGTCGTAAAGAAATTGTTTTCAGCATTTTTCTCCATATAATGGACTGATATGGTGCCCCAAGTTTGAACTTCCAAAATGCAAATTAAATGCAGCTTCAAATGCTCCCAAATGCGGTTGTAAATGATCCCAGCCGAGGATGAAGGGTCTTATCTAGCGAAATGATCGGTTATTTTCATAAAAATAATACAGTTTATTTACTTTTTAATCTCAAATGCTCGTCTTGTCTTACTCTGCCTGAACTGTCTGTTTTTCAGGTTCATGACAGTTGTGACAGTTATGTATGTCGAAAAACTCCCATCTCATGTTCTCCCTTAACTTCAAAATCGTACTATATCACTATTTTGAAATGATTTTTGAAGTTGAAGGAGAAAATACAATTGTAGTTTTTCGACACACCCTTAACTGTCTTAAGCCAGAATACACAGAGTTCAGGCAGAGCAAGACAAGATGAGCATTTGAGATGAAAAAGTATTTAAACTGTATTTTTTTTAATGAAAATAACCAGTCGTTTCGCTAGGTAAGACCCTTCTTTCTCGGCTGGGATTGTTATAACCGCATTGGGATCGTTTGAAGCTGCATTTAAACTGCATTTAGGAAGTTCAAACTCAGGGCACCATATCAGTCCATTATATGCAGAAAAGTCCTGAAATATTTTCCTCAAAAAACACTATTTCTATACGATTGAAGAAAGAAAGACATGAACATCTTGAATGACAAGGGGATGAGTACATTAGTGGACTTCTCCTTTAATAACTCGCAATTATGTGTTATAAACTCAGAATTGTGAGATATAAACTTGCAATTCTGAGAAATAAAGAATTCTGACTTTATAATTCCCAGAATTGAGTGTTTATATCTTGCAATTCTGAGGAAAAAAAAAAATAATTGCGAGATGTAAACTAGCAATTGTGAGATAAAAAGTGGACCTTCATACACAGCTCTCGATAAATGATTTGGTATATATCATGCGTCGTCTACCGTTTTACACTATTTCATAGTTGCTCTTTTCATTTCTGCAAAGTGACTTCACTAAACAAGGTTCTCTGTGGATTCTCTGAAAATATTGATTTTACCAATAAGCTGTTTCAGCGCTAGTTCCTTACATATCAGTAGGTACGTGACCAGCTTTTTAAACCGCTATTTACTGTGTCGCTTTGACAGAGTGTAATCTCCATCAAAAGGCTTTACATTCAACAGCTTACGCAATGATTCATCTTGTATGCGGGCTAGAGAACTGCGCTCAGGAGAGAGAAGTAGCGGCGTCGTGCCACACGCATTAGTACATTATCAATATCCACTCTGGCTGTAATAGAAATGAATGCGAGGGGAGTTTTAGTGCTTTTACGGTACTGTTTACCTCCATGATGTTGATTAGCGCAGATGCACCTTGGGCTCACGGCACTATTGAGACAAGGTGTCTAGACGTCACTCACACCTATGGCTGAATTCGTTCTCGCTTTATCCTCGAAATTCAGGGCCTCGGGTAGAGAGAAGAGAGTGAAAGAAAAAGGGAGACGAGATACACAGGGAGAAAAATAGGAATTATCTCTGCTGGACGGAAATAGCCCCGTGTTTCAATCAAAGACAGGCTTTTTAAAAAATTAGATTTAAGAGCGCCGACGGGAGGGGGCTGTATAATGGGAATTAAGGTTGTTTCACGTTAATTATGCGTCATATGTGACATGTAATTAATTCAGTGTGTGTTTGATTAGAGACTGAAGGAAGGAGGCCCTTAAAAAAGATATGATGATCAAGCACAATGTGTTGATGGTCCAGAATAACATGAAAATAATTATTTCTGTGAAGATTAGAGGAGAAACAGAAAGGCATAAGAAAGCAAGAATAATTGGGTAATTCTGTGAAACCAGTGCCTTTTTGCTTTCAAAAAGAATATTTTAAGGTGAACTTGAATTGTTTTTTTTTAAGATTTAATACATTCTGTCATTCTGCGTAATGACAAAGATCTTTATTTACCAGTCAAAAGTTTTTGAACAGTAAGATTTTCAATGTTTTTTAAAGAATTTTCTTCTGCTCACCAAGCCTGCATTTATTTGGTCCAAAATACAGCAAAAGCAGTAACACTGTGAAATATTTTTCTATTTGAAATAACTGCTTTCTATATGAATATATTTTAAAATGTAGTTTATTCCTGTGATCAAAGCTACATTTTCAGCATCATTACTCCAGTCTTCAGAAATTATAGAAATAAATACTTTCATTTAGCATGGATGCTTTAAATTGATCGAAAGTGATTTATAATGTTACGAAAGATTTCTATTTCAGATAAACGTTGTTCTTCTGAACTTTCTATTCATCAAAGAAACCTGAAAAAATTCTACTAAGCTGTTTTCAACATAATAATAATAATAATGGTAATAATAATAATAATAATAAAGATTTTTTAAGTGTCAAATCAAAATATTAGAATGATTTCTGAAGAATCATGTGACTGGAGTAATGCTGCTAAAAATTCAGCTTTGAAATGACAAAAACAAATTACATTTTAAAATATATTCAAATAGAAATCAGTTATTTTAAATAGTAAAAACATTTCAGAATTTTGCTGTTTTTTCTGTCCTTTGGAACAAATAAATGCAGGTCTTTAAAAAACATTAAAAATCCTGTTCAAAAACTTTTGACTGCTAGTGTATATGTGTATGTGTGTGTGTGTGTATATACTATATTTAGATATATTTATGTATAATATAACATTTATAATACTAATATAATATTACATTTAGTAAGTTACAAATAAAACACTAAAATCAGTAGTTTTAAATGCTACAAGTGAATTGTGTGGAAACAGTTTTTACTCAAAAATTGCTAGTAAATTTAATAAAAAAAGAGAAACAGGAAGTAACAGTGAGAGTGATCTTTTCTTAGAAGGATCAGATCTTCTTTTAAAAAAATGTTTCTTTATATAAGAAAATGATTTAAAAAATTCATATTAAATATATGTATGTTTAGTATTTATACTTTGTCAGTGTAAATAAAAAGTGTATATATTAGCACATACTAAATGCTTGAATCCACTATTCATTGTTTACATTTTTACACAACTGTACATGAGGGACACAGATGGCACTTGTTTTGTAGAATGACCCAGGCAGAGAGATGCCTGGCTGTGGGTGAGAATAAGGGAATAAAATAGTGTGCTCATAGAAGTGTAAAAGCAGAAAAACACAAATACACTATAGCAAGAACAAAAAATAAAGCCAGCACAGCCCAAAGAATAAAACACAGTATGATGTTTATTTGTGCTGGAGCTATAGCAGCATGGGAACTTGTGTGCTAAATGAACAGCTGGACATGCAGTGGAGCCTATTGATTGCTTATAGTGCATATCGCCTGGGGAAATAAGGTGTTTTTAAATAAGAAATAAGATACAGAAAAAGTAAGAATGCTGTTACTTCAGCAACAGAGTGGACTGTATGTGTATTTCAGTGATTTGTGCTTTCACATATGTTTTTGCACAAATGTGTGTTCTCCTGATGCAGTGTTTATAGAAAAGCTGTTCTAACACTCATTCTTGTCAAAAACAGGCTTTTCTAGACACTCTGAGTTGTTTTTCAGGCCGATATTAAAGAAAGATGCTCAGTTGATTTTACAGATCCACCATAATTCACAAACTCCATTAAAACATCAGCCTAATTATGTGAAACACTCACAACAAAAGCAGAAGATTGAGCGGGGTGAATTGTGACGGCCCAGCGTCGCTCTAATCCTTTGATGGCTCGGGTTGTTATGAGCAAGACTCTCTTTTATTGTCGTTTCTCTCTCTTCCTCTGTCTCGTGCTTCCCTCCCTCTCTCTCTCCTTCTTTCTCCGCTTTCCGTTCTTTCTCTAAAACCCCTTGCGTGACTTATGAGTCATCACATCCCTTCCTACAGTACAACCCAAGCTGTGCTCTGTATTACTGTATTACAGTGCTTCGATCTATCTATCTATCTATCTATCTATCTATCTATCTATCTATCTATCTATCTATCTATCTATCTATCTATCTATCTATCTATCTATCTATCTATCTATCAATCTATCTATCTATCTATCTATCTATCTATCTATCTATCTATCTATCTATCTATCTATCTATCTGTCATCGTTCTATCTATTGTTCTATCGTTCTATCAGTCTATCAGTCTATCTATCTATCTATCTATCTATCTATCTATCTATCTATCTATCTATCTATCTATCTATCTATCTGTCATCGTTCTATCTATTGTTCTATCTATCATTCTATCTGTCGTTCTATCAGTCTATCAGTCTATGAATTGTTTTATCTATCATCTATCTATCTATCTATCTATCTATCTATCTATCTATCTATCTATCTATCTATCTATCTATCTATCTATCTATCTATCTATCTATCGTTCTATCGTTCTATAGTTCTATCATTCTATCGTTCTATCTATCATTGTATCAGTCTATGAATTGTTCTATCGTTCTATCATTCTACTGTTCTATCTATCTATCTATCTGTCTATCTATCTATCTATCTATCTATCTATCGTTCTATCTATCGTTCTATCTATCGTTCTATCGTTCTATCTATCGTTCTATAGTTCTATCGTACTATCATTCTATCTATCATTCTATCAGTCTATGGATTGTTCTATCATTCTACTGTTCTATCTGACTGTCTATCTATCTATCTATCTATCTATCTATCTATCTATCTATCTATCTATCGTCTCTATCATCGTTCTATCATTCTATCTATCATTCTATCTGTCATTCTATGTTCTATCAGTCTATGAATTGTTCTATCATTCTACTGTTCTATCTATCTGTCTATCTATCTATCAGTCTATCTATCATCTATCTATCTATCTATCTATCTATCTATCTATCTATCTATCTATCATCGTTCTATCTATCGTTCTATCTATCATTCTATCTGTTATTCTATCATCTATCTATCTATCAGTCTATGAATTGTTTTATCTATCATCCATCTATCTATCTATCTATCTATCTATCTATCTATCTATCTATCTGTCGTTCTGTCGTTCTATAGTTCTATCATTCTATCGTTCTATCTATCATTGTATCAGTCTATGAATTGTTCTATCTATCGTTCTATCATTCTACTGTTCTATCTATCTATCTATCTATCTATCTATCTATCTATCTATCGTTCTATCTATCGTTCTATCGTTCTATCGTTCTATCTATCGTTCTATAGTTCTATCGTACTATCATTCTATCTATCATTCTATCAGTCTATGGATTGTTCTGTCATTCTACTGTTCTATCTGACTGTCTATCTATCTATCTATCTATCTATCTATCTATCTATCTATCTATCTATCATCGTTCTATCATTCTATCTATCATTCTATCTGTCGTTCTATCAGTCTGTCAGTCTATGAATTGTTCTATCTATTATTCTATCATCTATCTATCTATCTATCTATCTATCTATCGTTCTATCAGTCTATCAGTCTATCATTCTATCTATCTATCATCGTTCTATCTATCATTCTATCTGTCGTTCTATCAGTCTATCAGTCTATGAATTGTTTTATCTATCTATCTATCTATCTATCTATCTATCTATCTATCATTCTATCGTTCTATCGTACTATCATTCTATCTATCATTCTATCAGTCTATGGATTGTTCTATCATTCTACTGTTCTATCTGACTGTCTATCTATCTATCTATCTATCTATCTATCATTCTATCGTTCTATCATTCTGTCGTTCTATCTATCATTGTATCAATCTATGAATTGTTCTATCTATCGTACTATCATTCTACTGTTCTCTCTCTCTCTCTATCTATCTATGTATCTATCTATCTATCTATCTATCTATCTATCTATCTATCTATCGTCTATCGTCTATCTATTTATCTGTCTCTGTCTGTCTATTGTTCTGTTAGTCTGGCTAAGGTTCTATCATTCTATTGTTCTATCTTTCTATCTGTTTACTGTAAGTAACTTTAAGTGTACATCTATTATATATAAAGGTTCACTTTTAGTGTACAATAATTTTATTTTGTCAAGAGGTTTGTACATAATTCAGATGTCTCTTTTCAATTATTCTGTGCAATTGTTTTTGCTTACTACAACATTTTTTCTCTCTTTGATCTTAAGTGTACCTGTACGCTTTAATTTCGATAAATGTTTTATCTCCTGCGATCAAGGTTGTGCTCTTTTTCTCTGTAGTTTATAAGTCGGACAGCTCTGTGATTGCTGCCAGGCTTAACAAGCCAGCAGCAGTAGAGACTGTTAATGCTGCGAGTGACCTTCTGTAGAGCGCGTCTCCGTCTCCCTCTCTGCGGCTCAGCACGAGCTCTGTTTGGCTGTGCTAATGCCACTGGTGTTCTGAAGGCTTGAATCTAAACTATCTTGTCAACACAGTTGTAGAGGAGAGGAGCTGTCTTCAGCATCGGAGGTAATGGTACATCAGCTTTCGCCAGAAGATACAGTGAAGTCAAATTAAGAATTCTGGACTCTTGACTCTCATTTTATCTCGCTCGCTTTCTTTCTCTCCTCCTTTTCATTTCTCTCTTTCTACTTTCTCTCTTCGTGTCTGTTCTTTTTCTCATCTAATTTTTATTATTCAAACCTATCTCTGAGTCTGTGTTAAGAAATAGATTTTGGAGCACTACTTGCTGGAAGGGCCTCTTTCTATTGTTGTAGAAAATCACAGAAGGTGCTCTCTGGTTGAGTTTCAATCAGTATTGAGTATAGAAAAATGATTGTTCGAGATACTACTTCTGATACAAACCTTAAAAAGCCTTTATTTTAATTTAATGCATTTCTGGAAAAGAACTTTCCTTGGAATGTTCCAGGCTATGAACAGACTGCGGGTGTATGCTAACAATGTGCCATATCAGAATAATCATATTCAGCAGTTGTAAAGTAACTGAATGTTGACATTACTGTTACAAAACAAATGATGAGCTGGTTCTTTTTAGTGAATCAAAAACAGTCTAACTAGCATAGTCTGATTCCCAAGCGAATTATTTGATTGAGTTTTCACCGCATTTTGTCTAGTATTAACAGTCTTATATCAGCCAGAGAGGCAGTTGGAGGAAGGCAGGGAAGAGTAGAAAGCCAGAGATGATTAAACAGGACATCGGATGCAAAATTAACTTTTACATAGTGTTTGCATATAAATGTGTCTTAGCAGTGTGGACACAACCATTCTACAATGATAAAAATCCATTCACTCCTTTTTTTAATCCCCCAAAAAACCTTAACAGTCTCAATTATCAAGTCGTTTTGACTTTCTGAGCAGTATGACATCATATTGCTCAAGCCCCGCCCACGACCGCTGACGGACAGTCCCTTATTAACATATTTCCACACTCAGCCAGTTGTACACTGTCCGCCATTTTCTCCGTGCTCAAGCAGCTGTAGCGACAAAAATGTCTCGTGAGCAATGCAGGTGTTTTGTAGTTGGCAATTTGTACATATTTTACAGGGTGGCTAATTTGTACAAATTTGTGTGGGTGGCCACCCTTAAACCTGCCCCACCCTTAAACCTGTAAGGTCGTACAAATTTGGACGAATTAGCCACTTCATAAAATGCATATGAATTGGTCATGAGGTAGCATTGATTTGGATGTAAAAGTAAACATGAGACTCTTCATTTTCTCCCAACATCAGAGCCGCTGAGGACACAGTGGATTAGTTTTGCTTTTGATGGTAATGCACCAGTGGAGAGGGGCGGGGTGAGCAGTAGCTCATTATCTTTTAAAGAGCCATGCACCAAAACGGGTTGCTGTGAACAGAGCTGTTTTTGACAAGGTAAAAGGGTGTTGTTTTACACAACCATTGAGGAATTTTAACCAAAGTATTTTGCAGACATTTCATAAAGACCAAGTTGTGGAAAACACTTTAAATGAACTCAGGGCTCTGCGGTGTGACCAGTTCATTTGCATTTGCAACTGAAAACTACAGCGTGCAACTATGAAAAAATATTTAGGACTACCATGTGCGACTGACCCGATCAGCATATTTGTGTTTGCGATGAGGGGAGTTTCCACGTGTTTTTGCTATGTTGAGTAATGTTTCTCAGACATATCTCACGAATCCTTTCGTAAACAAAGTGTAGACAGGGTATAAATAAGAGATTCATTGTGCAGTGTAGAGAGCTTTGTTGATTATAATAGAACCTTGTGAGATCGTGATGGACTAAGATGATTGACAGCTTTTAATGATTATTCAGAGAGTTTGTAAATGTGATATTGATATAATACAACAGTTTAATAAACAAGAAACTAATATTAGGTGAATTACTTTTTCTGACTAAAACAGTGTTGCCTGTAAATAGTTTAAAACAAGTCACAACTGAGCTGCTGCACATCGCCATTCAAACACAGCGTCGTTTCATTTAGGAATAAATGTGTTTTTAAAGGAATCTAGTGAGTCAGTGAATCAATTACCCATTCATAAAGACAGTCACTTGCTTTGTTCCTGAATGAATCAGCCGTTCTAATGAATCAAATGAATGAATGATTTAGTAATAAAATCAGTGACTTGCCACCACCTACTGGCCGTTTTAGTATCATTTTTAAAGTAGCTTTCAGTTATTTAAATCATTTCATTTCTATTTTAAAATTTTTATATTTAAAACATTAATTTCAACATGAATTTATGAATTTGATTGCACTCATGCCACGTCTGAGCCTCATTAAGCATCTAAAAATATACTTATAGCCACTTTTGAGTTCTTCTGTGCCACCTCTGTAGCACAAATTAATTTTGTTAATACTGATTTCATTTAATTAGTAACTTATTCTTCTTATTGTGCTTGTTCTTATACTTTGGCTTTAATTAGACATTTTAAAAAGCTTAAAAACAAGTTTTCTAATTTGCCATAAAAGATAACATACTTTTAATAAAGTTAGAAAAATGCCATTACAAAGGGAAAAAACAAAATTCTCCTGTAAATCACTTTAAGGAGTCAAATATCACCTTGTAATGGGAAGGCTAATTTTTGACCAGATATTTTGATTATTGATTTGAAAGTGCTCCTGAAATTTTTGGTTGCGTCTGTTTTAATGCTCAGTCAAACTTCATCTGACCAGCACAAATCCAGTGGTTATGAATGGTTATAACTGGTTATGATTAAATGCTAATTATTATAAATAACTGAACATAAAAGAAAAAAATAAAACACAACACAAATGTATGGTTGCTCTTTTGAAGCAGCACGCACACATCTTTCTGGCTGCTAAGTGCCTCTTATTTCCAAACAATCTAATACTTGATCCATCATGGCAGATCATCTGATGAATCACTTGAATTTAGATGCATGCTCTCCTAAACAGATCTGATTCTTCTTTCCTCAATCTCCCCTTCCTCTCTTAATGACATGCTGTTCTGGTGCGGTATGGTCGATGGCAGGAGCTCAGCTGTTATCCCCTCCCAGCAGTCAAGAGTTAGTGGGAAACTTATTTTATGCCTCTGCCTCTCATTCGAATATTAAAGATACTTTGCTTATAAACTGCCTCTGCAGGACACAAGTCTCCATTATTGAAGAAGAAGGGAGGAAGGTAGCGAGAGGATAGTAATGGAAGGTCTGGACTGGCTCCCTGCTGCTCGTGCGGGGCTGTATTGAGTACAGTGGATGACTAGGTTGGCCTCTTCATTGTGTTAAACAGGCGACAGAGGAACGGCAGTCTGCTAATTCACTTGCATGGAGAGTGCATGTGTCTGTGATCGCTCATTTTGAGATGAATAGACTCAGAACGGATGAAGAGGAGGAGCAGAGCGAGGGAGATTGATGACAGGGAGGGGGTGAGGAGCAGAAGTGTAGAACGACGGATTAGAGAGGAATGATCCGGAAAACAAATCTGACACATGGTATCCTATATATTATGTGTGTGTGTGTTAAATGTAAAGTTGAAATGGGAGGCTGTGTGTGTCATTTCACATGTGCATCACAGTGAAGGTGTATCTGAAGTTTACGGAGTGTAAACTGCTGTTGTTGGTCGTTTTTGTAAGGAGAATGACAACTTAGAATCTGTTGACTCTGAAAATTCTGAAAAGAAATTGTTGGTAAAATAAGCATGATAGATAGAACCTTGATAGATTTCTCTCCTGTTTGGGATGAAGTAGAATTATAAACTGTATTATTATTATTTTATTATATTATTATATTCTATTTGTACAGTTTATTCTGACATCACAGGAGTTGCTCAAGGTGATGAAACTATAAGGTGCTTCCCAGAATACAAATGCAATGCGGATATAAAACTGGTATACTGGTAATTTTTTTTAAAGAGGAAAATAATTACATGATTGATAATTTTAATTAATTGCAAATTAATTGCATATCAGAACTGGCTGAGAAGTTGCCCACAAAATATTGAAAGCCATTATTGTGTTAAAAAAAAAAAAAAAGTAGATTTAGAATAGTATTAATTTTGTCAGCAGTTTTTACATTTAGTCTTAGTCTTTTAAATTAGTCTTAGTCTGGTGTCAAATGCACTTTTTAGTTTCATGTATATTCAACCTTGGCCTGTTTTTGTCGACTAAACATTGCATTTTAGTCTAGTTTTAGTCAATGAAATCTTAGTTACATTTTCATCCTGTTGTATAATGGTTAAACTGCTAAAAATTATTTTTGCTCAAAATTCTAATCGTAATGACTGTTGTCATTTGAGAATTGTTTTGCATTTCAGGTTACATTCATTGCACTTTCACCAACAAGCGCAAATCAATAGAATGTCGACTCATATACATGGTTTATTATACTTCATCTATTGTATTTAAGGCTATTTATCATATAAAAACTATTCATTAATATGAAAGACTTATTTATTCTCTATCTAAATTTTAAACCTGCGCATGGTTGCCAGATTGCATAAATTAAGCAAAACATCAAGCAGTAAATATATTCTTTTAATAGAGAAGTTCTGATTTGGGGATTTGAACTCTTGATATCTGGCAACCACACATACGAAAGCTTGCGTAGTAGTTGCACGTACAGCAATCTGCAGTAATATTTTGTCTTCTTTTTTTTGACGAAAACAAAGAGAGATTTCGGTAACGTTTTTATTTTTTTAAATACATTTTGGTCTTGTCTGTTATTGTCAATGATATTGCATGTTGATAAAGTCGCAGTTATCGTTTAGTTTACATTAACGAAATTAACGCTATATAAAATGTATTACACAAACTTACAACAGGCTACAACAACTATGTTTTTTTTTTTTTTTCAGAAACTGGATCTGAATGTTTAGATATATCTACAAACTATTCATAGCAGCTCAGAGGTGGCATGAATGCATTTACACTGCAATTACATAATTACATTGCATAAATAATGACATGGGTTTTAAATGTGTGTTAAAGCATTTTTATTAGTATGAAAATATGTTTTTTAATGAAATTATACTCTAAATAACAAACCAAACCT
Source organism: Labeo rohita (assembly GCF_022985175.1). Classification (NCBI taxonomy): domain Eukaryota; kingdom Metazoa; phylum Chordata; class Actinopteri; order Cypriniformes; family Cyprinidae; genus Labeo; species Labeo rohita. Next base: position 20,310,510 of record NC_066869.1, read on the forward strand.
GGCTTTTTCCATAACACAGTAACTAAATCATTGTGTTAAATCAACAGCCCTAACGTGTGTGTGTGTGTGTGTAGCTAGCTAGATATTTGTATATTATATAATATTTTAAAAGAAATGTTTTCTCTTTTAATGTACTTATTTTTTGTACTTATTATAACATGTAATGTATTCCTGAGATGGCAAAGCTGAATTTTCAAGAAACATTTCTTCTTCTTACCAATGTTAAAAACCGTTGTGATACAAATTTTTACAGTTTTCTCTGATGAATAGAAAGTTAAATAGAACAGCTTTTTAATTCAAACAGAAATCTTTTGTTACATTATGAACATCTTTACTGTCATTTTTGATCAGTGTAATTCTTGCTTGCTGAGCAAAAGTGCTAATTTCTTTCCAAAAAGAAAAAGAAATCTTCCTGACCCCATGATTGGAGTCCCACCTCTCCTGATGGGATCAACTCCAAAAGGAAAGAGAAAGAATTAAGCCAGGAAATTAATATTAGGGGCACGTAAATGAACAGAAGTCAGAAAATTAAAGAGGCACACACACACAGGCAAATCAGGCATGCATTAAACATTTAGTGAAAATCTACAAAACAAAAATAAATACATACGTAAAACATCATACTACAGCCGTTAGATTAACCCTAAAGCCCCCCACAGCCCCATCAGCGTTGTTACCTCATTAAAGCCGAATCAAGGTAACGGATCAGTCCATCTCGGACCCCAGGGGAGTGGCTTTGATGTTGAGTAGAGCATGGAGACCTGAAAGAGAGAGAGACAGAGAGACTGTGAGATTTCGGCATGCGGCATGACTAACATGGCAAACGCCCACGACCGACTTCACACATGAGTGCACACACAGAACAATCATTTACAGGCATGTACAGACCTATACATCATTGTGCATGCATTCATGTGCACTGTCATACATGTGTGCGTGGCTTTAAAACATTTTGGCTTATTTGCTACTGACGGCTCACACACACACAAATCTGTGTATGCTTATTAGATGTGAAAAGTTAATTGACGTGCTTATTATAAACATTTGAAATCTGCAAATCATTCATTACCAATGCACCGTAGACTTTTGTTTTGACATTTGAACTGTCTGGGATGTAACATTTGTTTCAGGAGTGGAGTGGTCATTTAGATGTTAAGGGAGCAAAATGTGTCTGTTCGAATGCTTTGATGCAGTGGACGTTTGATCTTGTGAACTGCGGTTCATATTTCTCTACCTTCTTTCTACTGATCCTTGTTCCCTTTATCCAAAATGTAACAATTTACTGTGGTGAAGAGAAAAAAAAAGATACTTAACTTTGAGTTTGTCAGTTTGTCTTTGTAATGGGCTGGAGTCAAGAAGTATACAAGAAAAGTTGAGCTTGGTTTAAAAAAAATGATTGAGCAAGCAAATTCTCATCTCTTTCTTTGACATACTGTATATAATGTACTGTTGAAACCCGGTATGGACTATACTTATAACCTAATGTGATTTGCCGTGATTCTTCTGTTCTCATGAATGCATTTTTCTTCCTTTTTTGCAGGATGACCATTCCATGTTCTTCCAGTTTGGTCCCTCTATAGAGCAGCAAGCCTCTGTCATGCTTAACATAATGGAGGAATATGACTGGTACATATTCTCCATCGTCACCACCTACTACCCTGGATACCAGGACTTTGTCAATCGGGTAAGAAGCTGTCGCTATTCACTTTTTCCTAATTCAATTCCATTTTAATTTCAGGTTAACTGTTATTTAAAGTAGCTCTAGTAGTAATACACTGTATGTCAGGTAAACGTTAAGGTCTTCATCCAAGCCTGTCTATGCGCATGATTCAGGTAACCTATTTCAGGTAACCTAGGATAGTTCACCCAAAAATGAAAATTACCCCATGATTTACTCACCCTCAATCCATCCTAGGTGTATATTACTTTCTTCTTTCAGATGAGTACAGTTGGAATTATATAAAAAATGTCCTGGCGCTTCCAAGCTTTATAATGGCAGTGAATGGGTGTTTAGATTTTGAAGTCCAATAAAGTACATAAAAAAGTACTCCACACAGCTCAGTCCTACATCATCCGCTTGAAAGCCACTTTCTTGTGAACGCACTTATAATAGTTAGCGGAAGCTAGAGATTATGGTTTATAAAGTTTTAAATATGGATATTTATCTTACACAAAGCATTGATTCACTTCAGAAGGCCTTTATTAAACCTGCAGCTGTGTGGAGCACTTTTTATGATGGATGGATGCACTTCAAAATCTCAACAGCCATTCACTGCCATTATAAAGCTTGGAAGAGCCAGGACATTTTTTAATATAACTTAGATTGTATTTTTCTTTGGGTGAACTATCACTTTAAGCTTAGAAGACTGAAGGACCTCATCAAACATAGTTTATATTTAGCTAAATATATATTTACATAAAAACTACCATTCAAAGTTTGGAGTTGTTGTTTTTTTGTTGCAAAAAGTCTCTTATGCTCACCAAGACTTGCACAGTGATTTTTTAAAATGTAAATTACTGTGATTTTACATATATATATATATATTTTTTTAAGTATTATTATTATTATTATTGAAAACAGCTGTGTTGCTTAATATTTTTATGAAAACCATGAAAAATATGTTAGATTTATGTATAAAATGTTTATATTTATATATATAATATTAATTATATACAAGTATAAATATATATATATACATACAAATATTTTTTAAATATATACATATGTGTATTTATGTGTACATAATAAATATACACAGTACAGGCACGTATAGGATGCGAACATAACGTTTTATTTTGCAGCCCTAGTATCCTTGCTGAATAAAAGTATTAATTTCTTGAAAAAAAAACCAACTAAATCTTACCAGCCCTGAACTTTTGAACAGTATTGTATGTATGTGTATTGTTGTTGTTATTACATGTATTAATTATTTTAAAGTTATATTTAACACTGACAGTTTTAACAATTGTTCCCTGAATTTTATTTCTGAAGAAATTTGGAGTGGTGCAGAGAAGCATTGGTGTGTGATGTTCTGCATGTTTTTAGCATGTTGCTGTATGGTTACTAGAGTGGTCACCAGGGCTTCCTAGATGATTTCTACTGTATTTTGAGTGGTTGAGAGAAACACATCTCTGTTTAAATGGCTCACGTTCATAATCCCACCAAACAATCCATTCAGAGCCTGCTATTGTTTATCAAATCACTGAAATGCATCATCAGGGTGTATAAACACTCACCTATCCAGAGCTGCACCAATTTGACCAAATTGAGATGGGGATCTCGCGAAACCCCAGACTGCTGTTTGCTTCACTGCCCCTAATTCTGGAAACTCTAGCTGGTTCGGTTCACACCCTAATACCGACGTTCTAACTCCCGCTGGGGCGCCAGCCGCTGCAGTTCGAGTCTCTTTCATCATCAGGAGTTTGCCAATGCTCCTTTCGCAACTAATGCTCTCTTCCTCTCTTCTATCTTCTGTATTCTGGGGCTCCTGTCAAAACTAATACACCCGTCCTCTCCCCTATTTCAGTATACGTCGCTCCTATAGAAACTAATGCTACCTTTCTCAATTTTGTCTTATTGTTTTTAATTTCAGGACATAGTTACTCAGAAATAAAAATTGTGTCATTTACTGACCCTCATGTCATTCTCAGCCCGTGTGACAACAAAAAAAAGGCTGTGCGTGAGATAGAAAAGTCAAACGGGTTTGGAATGACGTTTGTGAGTAAACGTGACGTGTGTGATGACTAGTGGAATTTTCCCTGTAACCATCTTTCTGTTCATTCATCACACGTTTCTCATGTGCCTTTAGCCTTGTATACAAGCCCTATAATAGTAGTGTTGACCCTTTTAATTCATGCCAGTGAAACAGACTAAGGTTATTATTGTTAACTAAAATTAGAACTGTTAAAAACATTTTGTTAATTGAAACAGAGCTGAAATAAAACATAAATTTTAAATGAAAAGAAGCAAGAAAAAGAAATGTTGCTTTGGTAACTAAATGAAGCACTAAAATGACTAATTGAAAAAAACAAAACTAATCTAAAATTGCAGTTAAAATATAAATAAATAACTTAAACCAATTTAAAAACTAATAAAAACGACAAAGGCATTACTAAAATGACTAAAAATTAAAATAAATTGAAAATGTAACAATACATTTTTAAATAAAAACTGTAATAGTATATAAATAACACCACTTTAGGAATTTTTCTTATAGTACTGTACATTGCCTCCACTGGGAAGCAACGACTTCGACTTGTTGTCACAGACCTCCTAAATTTATGTCTGGCCCAGAGTGCTGTGGATAAAGTTCTTAAATACACCTTGCAATGGTCAGGACTGTGTTCTTTGACTTCTGCTGTACTTTCAGTAATTCTCCAAATCAGGAGCAACCTCAGGGCGATGCAAGCAGAGCCCAGCAGAGGTCCAGAGGATGCTCTGCTTATTGAGGAGGCTTATGCAGCAGGTTCTTGATGTTCTTGCAGGTGTATAGCAGGCAGGTGTTTGATGTTCTACCAGTGAGACTAGTGCCAGGGCTTTGTGTTGTTGTCTGCTGGGGGAGGAACACTGGTTCAGGCGATTCTAAAAGCTTGAACAAATTGTGTCCAGTGCTGTTACTCTTCTCTCCAGCCACACTGACATCTGTTTTCTTGTGCCTCCTATTTGTGGCCCTTCATCTTCTGCAGCATCCGGGGTTGCTGCAGTACCGGTGCTATTTTATTCTCGTATGTAAATCACAGTGGAATGTATCAGGAAAATATCAGATATCAGCCAACTGATTTTTTGGTAACACTTTACAATAAGGTGTCATTTGTTAACATTAGTTATTGTATTAACGAACATGAACAAACAATGAACAATACATTTTTACAGTATTTATTAATCTTTGTTAATGTTAGTTAATAAAAATACAGTTGTTCATTGTTAGTTCATGTTAGTTCACAGTGCATTAACTAATGTTAACAAACACAACTTGTGATTTTAAAGAAATAGTTCACTTCCAGTACAAAAATGGACAGATAATGTACTCACCCCCCTTGTCATCCAAGATGTTCATGTCTTTCTTTCTTTAGTTGTAAAAAAAATATGTTTTTTGAGGAAAACATTTCAGGAATGTTCTCCATATAATGGACTTTGAACTTCCAAAATGCAGTTTAAATGTTCACTTTGTAAACACTCGGCCAGTACGTCTGCAGTGATTTAGGATGATTTTGAAGTCGGAGGAGAAAATGAGAAGGGATTTTTTTGTATTGTATGTACTGTATTGAACCGGAGTGCACAGAGTACGCATGCGCATCACAGAGCTAGACAAGATGATCATTTGTGGTTAAATAACTAATCGTTTTGCTAGATAAGACCCTTCTTCCTCGACTGGGATCATTTAGAGCCCTTTGAAGCTGCATTTAAACTGCATTTTGGAAATTCGAACTTGGGGGCACCATTAAAGTCCACTATATGGAGAACATTCCTGAAATGTTTCCCTCAAAAAACATAATTTCCTTACAACTGAAGAAAGAAAGACATTGGATGAAAAGGGGGTGAGTAAATTATCTGATTTTTTTTTTCTGGAAGTGAACTAATCCTTTAATAATGCATTAGTAAATGTTGAAATTAACATTTAACTAAAATTAATAAATGCTGTAGTAGTATTGTTTACTCTTAGTTCATGTTAACTAAAGTAGTTAACTAGTGTTAACTACTTTACTCACTCACTAGTTAACTAATACTTTACTCACTAGTTAACTAATGTTAACTAGTGAATCCTTATTGTGAAGTATTACTGTTTTTTTTTTTTTTTTTTTTTTTTAAATTAATTATTGTCTCACTAATCTTTATACAAACTATTAAAAATAATTTTCTGTAACTAAAATGAAATAAAATCTTACAAATTAGATGAAAAAATGAAAGGGATAGTAATAAAAAAAGTCATTTACTCACCCTCAGGTTGTCCAAAACCTGTATGATTTTATTTCTTCTGTTGAACACAGATGTGGGTAATCACATAATTGCTGGTCCCCATTGACTTCCATTGTATGGGAAAAAGAAAATATGATGGACGTCAATGGTTTGATTACCAACAAACCAAATATCTTCTTTTGTGTTAAACAGAAGAAATAAATTCATACAGGTTTAGAGCAACATGACGGTAAGTAAATGATCACAAAAATGTCATTTTTAGGTGAACTGTCACTTTAAGAAATGTAAGAAACTTTAAAAAAATAAATAAAAAAGAAGTGTAAAAAAACCCAATACTAATACAAATGACAAAAACATTGAACAAAAAATTACTGAAACTCAAACTAAAATAAAAACTAATAATATCGAAATACAACCCAGTTCAAAATTAATTAATAAATACATTTTTCTAATTGAGAATGAATCGCTGTATGATTGGATATGACTGGTTAAGTTCGGCTGTGATAGGTTCATGCGATAAACCCTGCATCTTGTGTTCATGCACATTCCACATTCGGTCTGAATGAACAATATAATGGCATCAATGGGAAGACAAGTTTACAAAAGTAAACAATTCACACACTTAGATATAGCAACTTCAAAACAAGACAAAGTAAGTCAAAAATAAGATTTAAAATGGCATGAAAACATAATCTGTGCGAGTTTTTAATGAGTAATCAGCTTGGTGAAATTTAAAGTAAATCTCTGTGTCTGTGACCAATAAAAATCGAATAGAATTATAAAAAATAGAATTATTTTAGTGTAAGTAATGTTTATTTAACCAAAAAAGTGACTGGGACATGAATTTACACTTGCTTAAAAAAACACTCCATCGCACACCACTAAAATGTAGTGATTATTCAGTATTGTGGAATTAAATTGCAATAGTATCAGTGTACCAGGGTGTACCACACTGATCACAGTCATTTTTCGTAGGTTTACCCCTGTGGTACCGAATGCTCACACTACACCTGACTGGATGTGTGTAATGATACTGTCAGTGCAATTTGCAAGTCTGTCAAATTGGCTGGAAATATTGGGCAATACAGAAATATGCATCATCAGAATTGTGGATACAATAATTTCATCTTCCTCTAGTTCTGACTGCAGTAGATTATAATGGAAAGCATCTCAGTGGACTTGTGTTTGAACAATTTGTTATGAGGAAATGCAGTTTAATTTCACTCTGTCTCCTCAGACAGAACAGAGCAGAGCAGTGCATTTGAAATGTGGGTTAGGTTTGCTTCTTTACAAATCATAGAGATCAAAAAAACGTTTGCTGGGCTAGTATCTGGAAGAGGTGCATGATGGGAATTTCACTTTTTATGATTAATGTTTTCATTTATTCCTTTAAATGAAAATTTAGCTTTCCCTATCTGTTTCTGTTTGTCTTTTCGGCAGTTTTCTTTTTAAGCTCTCTCTTCTCTTTATATCTGAAGAACAAAAGCGAACAGTTTTGGGAGAGCTGGAGGCAGCACGAGGGTGTTACAGGACATGCCGTTTCTCATCTTTCTTTGTCTGTTCTGCCTTCATCCAGATCCGGAGTACCATCGAGAACAGTTTTGTTGGCTGGGAGCTGGAAGAGGTGCTGCTGTTGGACATGTCAGTAGACGATGGCGACTCAAAGATCCAGAACCAGATGAAGAAGCTCCAAAGTCCTGTTATACTATTGTACTGCACTAAAGAAGAAGCCATGACCATTTTTGAGGTGGCACATTCTGTCGGCCTCACTGGTTATGGTTACACCTGGATCGTACCATCTCTGGTGACAGGGGATGCAGATAATGTACCCAGCGTCTTTCCAACAGGTGAGAAAAGGATTGGATTAAAAAGAGATTGAATTATAGTAAAAAAATCGTATTCGTAAATAATTCTTAGTTGTAAATAAATATTATTGAAACATTTTTTATGGGAAAAAACTAATTATGCTTGGAAATTTCACACTGAATTCAGCGTTACATGCCATTTCTTTGTTATTGTTTTTGAAATTTAATATCAATTTCTAAGTAAAACTTGTCTTTACGTTATTTTTGTCAGTGTATCAAAATATTTCAGATGATCTAATCTTTGTAAAATCTCAAAATAATATACATTTTTTATACTGTACATTATTATGTTGTGATACCTAAAATCACTTGTAAATGCTACAAACGATTGATTTTAGTGAAATTTTAGTTTTTAGACTACTAATTTTCATATAAACCCTTTTTTTGTGATTATCGGCCATCAGTAATGAACAACATATCACTATTGGCCAGTATTATTACTGTTAACTAAAACCACAACTGTAACTATTAAAAATTTTTTTTTTTTATAATTAATATTATTTTTTTTTTTATAATTAAAAAACATATATATATATATAGATATATATATATATATATATACGCTTTGGCAACTAACTGAAATAAGAAAGTGAAATATATAACTGAAAAAAATTGTAGGAAAAAAAGAAATAAATATATATATATATATATATATAATTTTAATAATTTTAATACCAAAAAAAAGATAACATGAGAAATATTTCCTTGGCAGCTAGATGAAATAAATAAATAGAAATTTTAATAAAATGAGAAATATTACTAACTAACTAACTTGTGATAAAATTACTAAAACTACCACAACTGTTAAAAATAGTTTTTGGTAGTTAAAATTCAGAAAAGAAATAAATAAATAAAAATACAACCGAAATAAAAAAATAAATGAAAGCTATATAAACATATAAAAAAAACCCTACACAAATATATCAGATGATAGTCTGAAACATTTTAGATGATTGTTTTAAATACTGAATCTGCACTTTCTTTATCTCAGGTTTGATCTCTGTTTCCTACGATGAGTGGGACTACGGACTGGAGGCTCGAGTGCGTGATGCTGTAGCCATAATCGCCATGGCAACCTCCACAATGATGCTGGATCGGGGTCCTCACACGCTGCTTAAGTCTGGATGCCACGGTGCACCTGACAAGAAAGGCAGCAAGTCAGGAAACCCCAACGAGGTGCTGAGGTGAGTCAGGCTTAGCAGGGTGCCAGGGTTCAAACACTGACATCTGGGGTCTGCAATCATACACGTACACAGGCAGTCTTGCTGGCATACACACACTTACAACACCTGCTCAGGAGGGTTTCTGAACTAATGGAGTGTTTTGAAAAGGGTAAAGAGCCCTAGACAGGTGCACAAACATACTGTACACACATACATACACATTATGGTTGGCCTTAGATGCTGTAGGAGACAGATCTATAAAATACTAGTTGTGTTAAAGGAGAAGTCCACTTCCAAAACAAAGATTCACATATAATGTACTCACCCCCTTGTCATCCTAGATGTTCTTTCTTCAGTTGTAAAGAAATTGTTTTTTGTGGGAAACGTTTCAGGATTTTTCTCCATATAATGGACTGATATGGTGCCCCGATTCTGAACTTTCAAAATGCAGCTTAAATGCGGCTTCAAACGATCCCAAATGCGGGTGTAAACGATCCCAGCCAAGAAAGAAGGGTCTTATCTAGCAAAACAATTGTTTATTTTCATTAAAAAAAAATACAATTTAAATACTTTTTAGTCTCAAACGTTCATCTTGCATTTCTCTCCCTGAACTCTGTGTATTCTGCCTCAAGACAGTTAGGGTATGTCAAAAAACTCTGATCGTATTTTCTCCCTCAACTTAAAAAATCATTTAAAAGTCATCCTACATCACTGCAAAAGTACCGACCCAGTCTTTGCAAAGTGAACATGCAAAGAAGATCAAACACACTTAAGAAAACAGGTAAAACAGTGATATAGGACGATTTTGAAGTTGAGGGAGAACATGAGATGGGAGTTTTTTGACATACACTACCTACCATTAACCAGAAAAAAACAGTTCAGGCAGAGTAAGACAAGACGAGCGTTTGGCATTAAAAAGTATATAAATGTTATTATTTTTATTAAAATAACCAATCTTTATGCTAGATAAGACCCTTCTTTCTCGGCTCAAATCGTTTACAATCACATTTGTGTTTAAAAAAAATGTTATTCTTTTGCACTCTATTCATCAAAGAATCCTGAAAAACATCATGATTTCCACAAAAATATTAAGCATTTTCATTTCACATTCATTTCATTTTAATTCATAATAATAAGAAATGTTTCTTAAGGAGCAAATCAGCATTTTAGATTAATTTCTGGATCATATGTCACTTAAGACAGATAATTCAGCTTTTCCACCACAGGAACAAATCAGATTTTAAAATATATTAAAATAGAAAGTTACTTTAAATTGTTAGAATTTTATATATATATATATATAAATACAGTATTCCTGTCTTCCTGTTTTTTTTTTTTTTTGATTTTATAAAATTGAGCTTTGATGAGCATGAGAAACTTCTTTCGTAAATCTTATCGACTGTAAACTTTTAAATGGTGGTGTATTTTTAAAAAATACATAAGCTTGTTTTATGTTTTTACCTATTTAAAAGATAAGTTACCCAAAAATGAAAATTCATGTCATTCCAAACCCGTAAGACCTTTGTTTATCTTCGACACACAAATTAAGATATTTTTAATAAAATTGAGAGCTTTCTGACAATAGACAGCTTCTGCATAGACAGCAACACAACTACCACATTCAAGGCCCAGAAAGGTAATAAGGACATTGTTAAAATAGTGCATGTGACATCAGTAGTTCAACCTTAATTTTATGAAGCTACGGAAATACTTTTGCTGTGCGCATAGAAAACAAAAATTCTCATTTTGGGTGAACTATCTCTTTAAGTTTTGGTTTAGCCAGCTTTCAGTGAACTATTGTGCTAAAACATGTTTATGTTAAATATATATTATTATATAGGCTAATTAATCCATTGAATACAATTATCGGAATGCTATCAGCATGGTTGGTTCTTGGTTGAAAAAAAAAAATTAAGTCACTTACTATGCTGTTTCTAATTTTTGCTGGTTCTAATTTTGTTTTGGAGGTGCACTGGGTGTACATCATATACAGCACAAAACTATGTGTTTAGAAAATATGTACATAATTAATCATACTTACAGACTGTGATGCAGAGGCACAAGATGGTTCAAATGAAAGTAGGTACATCTGGGTATTTTGAACTAACAATGAAGTTTAGAGGTATACTGCTGTGTCACTGTAAAATTAATTTTAACCACTGACTTTTCACATCCTCATCCTTCGGGAGTACATACAAGGACGTTTTGCTTTTGCAGTGGAAAAAACAGTATCTTCTAGACATGAACCATACTCTTCTCATCTACAGCTACAGTTTTTGAGGCCATCCCTAAATACATGTTGTTTGTGGGGAGCCAGTGAAGAGCATTATACAAATGTAGTTTGAGTCGGTTCTTTCTTTTACCTTAATTTGCCTTGCACTTTTAGACTTTTATTTAGTTGAAACATAAAAATGATGGAAATAGAGTGCAAAAATACTTCCTTTTATAATGATTCTAGATTTATTTGCAAATTCATGCATTTGAAAGGCATGTTACTACCAAGGGGTGTCTGATGGTCCGTCTCGCCTGGCCATTCGTGATTGGATCAGCCGACTGGATCCTAATAGCGGGTGTAAAGAGAGTCCTAGATTGAACAACTTTCTATTATAGCCGTACTGTACCCATAGCATCTCCTGAAGACAGAGCGAGAGTGACAAATGGACAACAAAAGAGAAAAAGAGAGTACATTACTGGTAATGCGGGTCTGCTGTAGCTCCTCGCCGAAGCGTCTGGCACAGAGCACCTTTCACTTTTCTTTCCCCATTATGTCTCCTCTGACATTCAGCCTGCGCCCACGTGTCTGTACCGGCCCGGCTGTTATTTTCATCTTAGAAACATAAATATCCATCGTAATACAGAAGTGAGCTTTTCATCTGAACTGCTCTGTTCTCTCTTGTACTGTTATTTGACATTTAGTATTGAGGGGCATTGATTCCTAAGTATTAATTAGCGTTTAGGCTCGGTCACACTCTCTTTTAGCCAGTCATTTGATCTGCTGGTGAGGAGTTAATTGAATGCTCGAGGCAGAGCAGGATTAGGAAGCCGAATGGAACAACAGTGGGAGCCTGGCCTCTCTCTCTCTCTCTCTCTCTCTTTCTATCTTTTCTGCGTCTACTTTTCTCTCTTTCTTTCTGTCTGCCTGTCCCCTCCCTTGATTAACTCTCACGCACATGCAAACATAAGGCAGAGGAAGATAATTGTCACACTTTCGGGTTTTTGCTCATTGATCCAGCGAACATTTAGCCCAGAGCTTTACAATTTTGCCACAAACATTGTTGACACATCAGCAATCATTACCTGCGTCAATTAAATCTATTACCTTATTGAACTGGATACCATTACACACAATTGCGTCGTTACCTTCAGTCATCTAGACTCAGTAATTGTAGGCTTACTAATGTATTAAACTTTAAACCCCAGAGACAATCTTGAAATGCAACAGTAACAAATTAAAATCTACCTCTCATCCAGACTTTAATATGAACAGTTGTGGCACACGTATGCTGGGCTCCCTCTGTGTATTATTCAGGTGCCAATTTCGGCAGACAACAGACAGTTGGACTCACCTTGTTTAGAGGAGACTGTTACAGTTGTGTATTGTATACCGTATAGACCACTGCAGATTTGTTTGATACCATATCAGGCCCAAAAACAGCTAGATTTTAAATTATGTATGATTTAATTTATTTTAAACGCAGTTATGACAATATATATTGCATTATACTTTTAATTAATAGATAGATCACCCCAAATATTTTGACAAACTTGTATCAGCATATGTGACCCTGGACCACAAAACCAGTCTTAAGTCGCTGGGGTATATTTGTAGCAACAGCCAAAAATACATTGTATTTTAATTTGTATAAAAATTACTGATTTTTATTTTATGCAAAAAATCATTAGGAAATTAAGTAAAAATCATGTTCCATTAAGATATTTTGTAAATTTCCTACTGTAAATATACCAAAACTTTATTTTTGATTAGTAATATGCATTGTTAAGAACTTCATCTGAACAACTTTAAAGGTGATTTTCTCAGTATTTTTGATTTTTTTGCACCCTCAGATTCCAGATTTTCAAATTGTTGTATCTTGGCCAAACATTATCCTGTTATAACAGGATGAACTATTGTAAATTGTAGCTGTAATTCCCACCCCTGTCTAGTTGGTGGTGAGTGCGCTCCAGTGTAGCAGCAGAGCACAGGATCCAGAACAAAAAACAAAACTGTCACAAATCTTTTGCTATGTGTTTGATTACACACAGGCGAAAAGCTACAGCGATCTATCACACCACATTAAAGAGCGCCAAAATGGCACTTATTGCTTGAATTTCCCAATGAAATGGACAGAATTTAAAATATGAGACTTTGTTTCATATCAAAAGTAACAAAGAGCTCAGCCTATTGCGCACTATGTACTGTTTATTCATCAACTGAAAACAGCATAGACCAAAAGATCGTGTGGGATTTAAGAATCAAAACTGGTTCATTAAAATGAGAATCTATTAAAATCGAGAAATCAGTTTTTACCCAGCTGTAGCGTATTTTGTTGTTTTTAAACACTGCACTGTCGTGGTGTAGGTTCATGATAAAAATGAAAATGTGAACAAAAATAAATGCAATTAAATTTGGTATTATAACTAAAATTTGACAATTTAAATGACGGGTAATAATGTGACGGAATTTTTACGACCCTGCCTATCAAAATGACAGAAAATGTGAAAGTCTAGCGCAACCTCTGGCTGAAACTCATCTTTGCATCACAGGAATACATTACATTTTAAAATATATGAACTAGAAAACATACAGTGGAAATAAAAAAAATCGCTGTAAAAAATGACCATGAATTTAACGATAAAAGACTGTAAAAATGCTACAGTAATATCCTGTTAAATGGTTAACGGTAAATTCTCCTACTATATACAATGAAAAACCGTATTGGACATTAAATGTAATTTTACGGTAGTAAAACGTTTTCCGAAGTGAAAAAGAATGTCAAATTTACAGTGAATAACCATAAATTGACATTCCCAGAATTCCCTGCATTACATTTCAAATTTGATGTTTTTTTGTTGAAATAGCTGTTTCTTCTTAGATTTTTCTTGTCAGTTTTGTACATTAGAGTTGTATGTTACATCTAATGTTGTTAAATTAAAGGTTTTTGCATTGTTTCAGTTTTGAGTGATGAAGATTAACAATATCAAGAATTTTTTAGATTGTTCTCTAATCTTGATCTCCACTATATAGTAATAATATTTTACAGTATTACTGTTTTTACTTTATTTTTAATCACGGAAATGCAGCCTTAGTGAGCGTAAAAGACTTCTTTCAAAAACATTTTAAAAAACTTTCCGAAACACTTAAACATATTTTGCAGCATTTATTGTTAAAACATTATTTATAGTACTTACTGAGCATTACAGTTATTCCTGCTCTCCCCTACAAGTTCTTCATTCATCTCTGCTCTTTTATGGTTTGCTTCTGTTTACTTCCGTCTGATTAGTTCTCGATCAAAGATTCTTTTTCATTTTCGTTTTAAACCCTTATTTTATACAGTTGTCTGTAAAGCGCTGCGGGCTGGTTAGCAGTGAAACATTCAACAAATCTCCGATCGCTCAATTCTGCCATCTCTGAAAACACTTTAAAATATTCAATGCTAATTTTAGAAGCTGTTTTCTAAAACATGTATGTAAAGGAGCACTTAATTCCAGCGCTTGGACGCGGACCAGTCAATAACGCATTGCATACAAATGCGCCATCGATCATTAATAAAACACTATAGTTAAGGTTTGATTTAAATGCTAAATGAAACATTTATAATGTAAAAAAGTTTGTTTGTTTAGATGAGGGAAACAAGTTATTAAGAGGAAAAAAAACACTTTTATGTAATTTGTGAATGGTGGATTTACAACAATTACCCAGCAGACATAGTATCTGGAAGAACAAGATGGTTGTACTTGTGTAATTAAGACGGCGGATGTGTTAGGCTAGCCTTTAGAGTCGCTGAAGTGGATTTTTGAATTGGATGATGAGAAGATAAGGACACTAATATCTTATGAACACTGGAGAACACACAAAAAAAGATGGAACATAAGGAGAAAAAGTAGCCGCAAATACAAAATGGAGAAAATAGTTTTGCTTAGAGTCCTCTGGGAGTGCAGGCTCCTCAATCACCTGCAGTGCACACCTGGGACCTCACATATGCGTGCGCACGCTCACACAGAAAGCTTTTGAATGACAGCGTTATGAGGTGGGCTGAATGAGAAGCATCGGACCCTGTAACCCCTCGAGGAGTCTAATGATCCGTTTCCACTATAATGGAGACGATTTAAATGGCATTCCAAGATTCTATATTATCATTCTGGAACACCCACCATGCTCTGCAGTGGATGTGTCAGCGATGATGGAGGGCTTTTCAGCTGGATGGGTCATGATCTGTGATGGTTAAGGGCCTGAGACAGCCTCTAGGGGTTCCTCTGAAGGTCAACTGAAGGTTTGGGCATGGTTGTAGAAGGTTAGATGAGATACATGTACGCTGTAAAGGTTGAGAGGGGGGTTAAATGAGGTTACGTGTACTTAACTCGGATAAATTGATTGCAAGGACGTGTGGGTTTTTCTTGCAAAAAAATTGATTTTATTCAGGTCATGCTTTCATTTTAATGATTAATTTAATCAATTTAATGGTTCTTCTGTTCTGAATCTTGATTTTATTGTTGTGAAGACAGTTTCCCACATATTTATAGATCTTTGGAATGTGTCCACATAAAATATCATTAAATATAAAAGCTTATTGATGTTCTAAAACCCTTTAGCATTTTTCATCCTAGTTATTTCCTAGTTCACTCTTTTCCTAAATAGACTAAGTAGCCTTTGATAATTGTCAAATGTTTTGCATTTTTAAAAAGATAAGCTGTGGTAATGAGGTTGAAAGTTACTGAATTATATAACTTTTAGATATTTATAATTCATATAATTAACAGTAAAAAACAGCAACTGTGGTTTTACAAATTGAACTTAAATTTACAGTAAAAAACAAAACAAAACAAACAAAAAAACTTCATAAACTAAAATAAAGTAAATATACCAAATTACTAAAATGTGTTTTTTAAAGAACCCACCAAAATAAAAGCTTGCTAATTTTAGGTCTAAAAATGTTAATAATTCATAGAAAAAAAAAAAAAAGAAAATGTACATATTAACATATTTTTTAAATGTACTATAAAGTAAATAAACTGTAAAATACATTTTTATTTAATATTTTATATTAAAATGTAATAGCATTATCACACTGTTTATTATTTCATTAAAAAAAACTAAATAAATAAAGTGCAATAATACTATTATTAATTATTTTTATAGTTATGTTTAATGGATCACACTATGTGCAGTGTGAGCACCAAATCAAATCTCCAGAATGAAAAAAATGATGTGCTCCCCTATATATGGTCTTCCCAATCTAGAATATATTACATTCTTGCTTGAATCTGTCTACATTTGTTGGTGTGTGTCTGTGTGTGTGTGATGTTGTGTTTTCCCTTGCATGTGTGATTGTGTGGCTTGTCTCTCTGATGCTTTGACTCCTCTGAGGTGCTTAAGGCTTGTGAAGCTGCCAGGCTTTTATTCTCCACTTCAGTTAATTGTAGCCCCTCAGGCTGCGGCTCTCAGGTTCACTGGGTGGCCAGCGGACCTGATGCCCAGAAAGTTTAATAAGGTGGTTGTGGACGTTTTTATTATACTTGTGGGTATTGCAGAAAGACGCTGACAATAACTCCTCAGAAGTAGGTCAAGATATCATTTGTACACTGGTGAACCCCTTCGGTCTTTCACTCTATCTTCTTTCTGTCTATCTTTCCATTTTCTATTCACTGTCACACTCTTCGTTTCCGTCTCCATTTATTGTTTGCTTTCTCAGAATGCAAAATGCAAAATGAACAGTGTGCCTTTTCAAAATATTTTTAAAGCTTACATGCAGCTCAATTCCCAAAGGTGTGTTTGTGTGCCTTTACACTAAAAGGAAGTGTGTGTTCTATGTATCAGTGTGTGTTTTAGGTCTATCCATTAGAGTGTGTGAGTGTCGGTGTATCGCTGTGTTACAAGGCCCACAGGTTTCCCTGGGGAAGGGGTTTGATCATTACATGGTGTCCTGTGTAAGTAAAGGTAATTAATCTGGTTCACCCAGGAGCCTCTAACTTGCTTTAATTAAAAATGCATACATAAACACACACGCACTTTTAGAAAAACCTATACACACCTCCCCAACCCCCATCCACTTTCATGTATATAGATCGCACTGTGGGTGGCTCAGAATACGGGATACCAAAAGTATGGTTAATCTGAAATCCTGTTTAGGTTAACTCATCGTGATGTTATAATACCTTATGCGTTATAAATCCTCTGCAGATTATTGTCGCCCCTCTGTTGATGATGCATTAAAATAATCCAGCGCTGGTGGGCAAACACTGTAATTACTTCCAGACTCATAACAGTCATGCCTCCCTCCCTTAAGACGAGTGACGTGCGGTGGTCTTCTGAAATGAGAAGGCAGAGCCCCCTCTTGGCAGGACTTTTAGTCAAATGTAGTGTAAATTCATGCTACATTTGATGCTTACGAATTTGAAGGCAAATGAAACACCATTTACCTGACACTGTCAACAAACAAGTCCCATATACAGTCATGGCCAAAAATATCAGCGCCCTTGCAATTCTGTCAGAAAATGCAACACTTCTCTCAGAAAACTGTTCCAGTTGCAAATGTTTTGGTATTCACATGCTTATTGTTTTTGTTTGCACTGCAACAACACAAAAAAAAAAAAAAAAAAAAGAAAAGTCAAACTTGACACAGAACTCAAAAATGGACTGGACAAAATTATTGGCACCTTGTCAAAATTTTAAGAAATAATTGCTTTTCAAGCATGTGATGCTCCTGTAATTTGTATGTAGACACATCTGTGGCAAGTAACAGGTGTGGGCAATATAGTAATCACACTTGCAACCAGGAAGTTCCAATGCAAACAAAAAAAATAAACATGTGAGTACCAAAACATTTGCAACTGCAGCAATTTTCTGAGAGAAGGGTTGCATTTTCTGACAGAATTGCATGGGTGCCGACATTTTTGGCCATGACTGTACTCACCCTCAAGTTGTTCCACATCTGTATGAATTTCTTCCAGCTGTTAAACACACAAATACACACAAAACAGTTGACGGTAGCCATTGACTTACATAGTATGAAGAAAAAAACACAATGGAAGTCAATGGCTACCGTCAACTGTTTGGTTACAGACATTCTTAAAAATATATTTTTTGTGTGTTCAACAGAAAAAGGAATCATAGAGGTTTGTACAAGTGGAGGATGAGTAAATGATGACAGAATTTTCATTTTTGGGTGAACTGTCCCTTTAAATGGACAGTTCACCCACTGAACAGTAAATGGTCACAGAATTTAAATTTTCGAGTCATATCAAGTCTCATTAAAATGTGTTGATGCTTTTTACATCACTTCAAAAGCAATTTTACAATAATGAAGTAAAAGCGTATTTTATGTGTCATTTGTTTATTATTAATAGTCACATTATTTTCAGACCATTAGTCAGCTAATTCTCTATGAACACAGTTGGTGTCATGAAGGTTGCTGACACGGAGGTGCAGTATTAAATTAACTGTGTTGAGTGCTTGCTAAAAAAACGGCTCATTTAAAGTAATTTCAATTTCAAGTTCATTTCAATTCGGATGTGACCAGAAGTGATGTCTGAGTGGGTGAGTTGTTTACTTCATAATTAGTCTGTCGAATTCCAATGGTTTGACCCTGTCAGGCCAATTTGTGGGCTGTTTGTGAACATGATGAGCGGGTGTTATCTTATTGACACAGTAATCAGCCAATCATATCACACATTTGAATTTCTTGTCCAATCACATTGCATCTTCCATTTACTTCAAACTGAAGATCACATACTCAGCCTTATGTATGACCTTAATTTAAAAAAATCTAGCACAAATCTAGTCAAATTTAGGTGCAGTTTTGCTGTTGAATTCAAAATCATGTTTAAACCTGCAACTGTACCACTAGCCCTAGACTTCGTATACTTATGTAAAGAACTACCAAGTTGTTAAAAACAGTTTTTTTATTTGGTCATGCCTTATCTCGCCCAAGGCACCAAGTGATCCCATCAAAAACAATATGTGCAAGACATCCGTGTGCTCAGGGGAGGCAAAAGATACACTGCCTCCTTTTGAAACTTTACATCTGAAAATGTATATCTGATTTGGGTTTCAGAAGTGGCTGTGGCAAAATGTGTCAATAGCGCCACCTATAAAATTTCAACAAAGTGCCCCTTGAGCTGTTTCACATACATGTATGAAATTCGGTAGACACATGTAACACACCAATACCTATAAAAAAAGTTCTCCGGTACAAAGTCCGAAACCCAACAGGAAGTCTGTTATTTTGAATTTTCTCTGCAAGTTTTGTGCTGTTTTTGCATTTCCAGGCGTTGTATTTAAACTAACTCCTCACAGAGATTTAAACAGATCAACACCAGATTTGGTCAGTGTAATCTAAAGCCCTTTGTGACGTTAAATTGTGAAGATCTTGAGTTTTCGTTGAAGGGCATGTCCGTGACTGCCTGACAAACTTTGATGTTTCGCCATGAAAAAGGAAGTTGTTGTAATTTAGGCATACAATGACCAATCAGCACCAAAATTCACATGTTTGATAAGAGTCCCGTCCCATGACCATATTCACTTATAGTCATAGCGCCACCTGCTAGCAACAGGAAGTGGCATGTTTTATGTTCTAAGGAACTCCACGTAAAGATTTAATGACATCAACGTTATATTTAGTCAGTTTACTCTAAAGACCTTTGCAATGTTAAATTGAGAAGATCTTGGGTTTTCGTTGAAGGGTGTGTCCGTGGCGGCCTGACAAAGTTTGCTGTTTCACCATGTAAAAGGAGGTTGTTATGACTTGTTATAACTACGATGTCCAATCTGCCCCAAACTTCACCCGTTCGATTAGAGTTCTGGCCTGAACACATCTGAAGGCCAATGTTAGGTTATAATCATAGCGCCACCTGCTGGCAACAGGAAATGTCATGTTTTACACCATCTAAAACATACTATGTTTAATCTGCACCAAACTTCATATGTTTGATAAAAGTTCTGGCCTGAAGACATCTAAATGTCAATATTCAGTTAGTCATAGCACCACCAGCTGGCAGCAGGAAATTTGGCACATATAAATGACTTTGATATATTGATATATTCCTCCTATATTTACCACTTTAAATGCATATTGCTCACCAGAAATTGTTCTTTTTCTCCTAATACCGTTGACTATAGCGATTCCACATTACAGTATAATTGAGAGCTATCAATTGTAACATTTATTAGACTTTAAAAAATAACTTTTAATTGAAGTGAACTTAAAACAGTTTTCACATAAATCCATTATTTTCCTGTACCCTTCAGCAAGTCAGACTTGCTGTACCCTTCAGCAAGTCAGAAAATGTAATAAAGTTATCAAACATTTAATTCTAAATTAAATATAGATGACTGCTTAAAGTTAAAAAAGTTATTGATTTCCTCTTTTGTCTTTTGTTCTTTGATTAACAGACATCACAGCATCTGGGTCATTAGGTTATTTAGCTGCTATTACTTTAAGAGCTGCTGCTGCCGAACACGGCTTGGATCAGACACGCATGCACGTAGTTTCATTCGCGCTTTAATATGAAGTGATACAGACTGTATTTGTGCGTACAATTGAAGCGCATGCTACGAGCACAGTGTAACGGCTGACAGGACAGGTAAATTGTTTTTTACTGACATATGGCCTGACAACATCTCATCTGTCCGCAGTTCACTGTTGTTCTGCTGAAGTTCCTATGACTAGCGCCTGTCGCTGAGGCGAAGTGGAGTGTGCGTCTCCTATTTGATTTGGTTGCAAAACGTTTTTGTTTCTAAATAAACGCTAAATTCTTGTCAAGAAAAAAAAGACAGAAACAGCAGTTGTAAGTGGGGTAGCCAACCATAGCTCCGCCCCTGAGTTAACTACGTTAAATATTTTTTTACGCCGTTAAACTTGAAAAATAAATCACCTTCATTAACGCGCTAATTTTGTTTTATTGTTAGCAATAACAACTGCTCCTTGGAGAAAACACCCTTGCTCTAGACATTAATGAAATAATCATACACAGTCCTTACACTCCCTCAAGTTTTCGATGGTTGTTAAAGCTGTTCCCTGTTGACCTGGGAGGCTATTTCACAGCCTTGACAAGTATCATGAAATAGCACGGTGTCAAACCAGGAGATGTTATGTCAGGTCCAAAATTAAACATGAGAGGAAACCCTTGAATGCGAGATCTAGTAATTCATGGATCCTTGAACGGCTGTGCTTTTAAATGGGTGTGCGGTAAATCTGAAGATGAGTTTTCTAATGTCAGATCAATGCTAGAACTGAAAAATGTTGGATATGATAAATCTGGTTGGCTGTCATGTCCAATATCGATCTGTTTGTATTTATAGCGACAGATAAATGGGTCTCTGCTGCATCATGCATCTCGCTGTAAGTACAAAAGATGCTACCTCTCTCTCCATGTCTCTGCCTCCTTTCTCCCTCACTCTCTCGGGTGAGATTACTGTTCCCATGGCAACACAGCAGATTGCTTGGAGATTGCTATGGTTGTGGGCACCATGGCAACGCATTTTATATGCTGGTGGGTCTCTCTCTCCCTCTCTCTTTCACACACATCCTCTCACTTTCATTCTATCTGTTGGCAGTTTGGGGTTGTACGTACCTTCTTGTGTCAGGAATCAGCACAGACTGCCCTAACACGCCCATTTGGGAATTGATGGTGTGCAAGTCTATGAGACTGTAGATTAAACGGAGCAGATGTGCATACAGCTACTGCATTAACTACTGCGGTTTGTATATGTCAGTTTTTAGTAGTGTTAATGTGACAAAAGTACTATAGCAGTCCCTTGATACTTTGGAATATATCATGGTATTTGAATACATGTCTGAAAGTCCCAGTTAACAAATCATAGGTCATGTTTGACTGGTTAGCGTGATTCAGTTAGCCCCTGCTAGTGGGCATACAATGTATTTTTCGAAAGTAGCTATAAATATATGGTATTGCAGGGTGAACTGAGGTAGAAGGAAAAAATTAAAGGTCCAAATACAGAGCCTTGATGGACCCCATGGTTGAGGGGGAGGAAATGAGGCTTTTTTGCTAATTTTGTATGATCTGTTCAAGTAGCAAATAAGTCTGTAAATTTATAAGCTATTCAAAAGTAGCTATGTTTTCTGACTCAATCCATTTTTGTAAACAAAAATAGTCTAAATTGCAAGTATTTGATTTAAAGGGCTTAGTGTTGTTGTTGTTTTTCATGAACTTCCCAAGATTTCAAGTCACGAACTATACTTTTGGAGGCACCTGTAACAGGTGAGCTACTGTGATATATACCATGATACCAAAAATATCATGGTATTTAAATACACCTCTGAAAACAGTCCCAATTTAACAAATCATGAGTCATGTTTGACTGGTTAGCATGATTCAGTTAGCCCCTGCTAGTGGACATACAATGTATTTTTCGAAAGTAGCTATAAATATATGGTATTGCAGGGTGAACTGAGGTAGATGGAAAAAATTAAAGGTCCAAATACAGAGCCTTGATGGACCCCATGGTTGAGGGGCAGGAAATTAGGCTTTTTTTGCCAACTTTGTATGATCTGTTTAAGGAGCAAATAAGCCAGTAAATTTATAACCTATTCAAAAGTAGCTATGTTTTCTGACTAAGTCCATTTTTGCAAACAAATATAGTTTAAATTGCAAGTATTTGATTTAAAGGGCTTAGTGTTGTTCTTGTTGTTGTTTTTTCGTGAACCTCCCAAGATTTCAAGTCACAAACTATACTTTTGGAGGCACCTGTGACAGGCAAGCTACTGCGATATGTACCATGGTACCAAAAATATCATGGTATTTAAATACATGTCTGAAAACAGTCCCAATTTAACAAATCATGAGTCATGTTCGACTGGTTAGCATGATTCCGTTATCCACTCCTGGTACTGTAACTACATTATTCAGTAGGCATACAATGTATTTTCAATTGACATCTATTTGAAAGAAGCTATAATTATATGGAAAAATTAAAGGTCCAAATACCGAGCCTTGATGGACTCCATGGTTGAAGGGCAGGAAATGAGTTACGGGTTAACAAATCACGGGTAATTTTTGACTGGTTAGCATGATTCAGTTAGCCCCTGCTAGTGGGCATACAGTGTATTTTTCGAAAGTAGCTATAAATATATGGTATTGCAGGGTGAACTGAGGTAGATGGAAAAAATGAAAGGTCCAAATACTGAGCCTTGATGGAGTCCATGGTTGACGGGCAGGAAATGAGGCTTTTTGCTAAATTTGTATGATCTGTTCAAGTAGCGAATAAGACTATTCAAGCTATTCAAAAGTAGCTATGTTTTCAGTCAATTTTTGTAAACAAATATAGTCTAAATTGCAAGTATTTGATTTGAAGAGCTCAGTGTTGTTTTTCATGAACCTTCCAAGATTTCAAGTCACATACTATACTTTTGGAGGGACCTGTGCCAGATAAGCTACTGTGCAATATATACCATGCTACCAAATATCATGGTATTTAAATACATGTCTGAAAACTGTCCCAATTTAACAAATCATGAGTCATGTTGGGCTGATTAGCATGATTCCATTAACCGCTACCGGTGCTGTAATTACACCATTCAGTTAGCATACAGTGTATTTTTCAATTGACATCTATTCGAAAGTAGCTATGATTAAATGGCATTGCAGGGTGAACTGAAGGAGATGGAAAATACTAAAGGTCCAAATACCGAGCCTTTGATGAACTCCATGGTTGAGGGGCAGGAAATTCGGCTTTTTTGCCAACTTTGTATGATCTGTTGAAGAAGCAAACAAGCCAGTGAATTTATAAGCTATTCAGAAATAGCTGTTTTCTGACTGAGTCCATTTTTTAATACAAATATAGTCTAAATTGCAAGTATTTGGTGCGAAGCGCTTAGTGTTGTTCCTCATATACCTCATATACAGTACTATACTTTTCGAGGCTCCAGTGCCAGACGAGCTACTGCTATTGATATGCTGATGGTTAGATATCTCCAGATTTTTTGATGTTAGCTTCTGTGTAGATGTACAACGTTGTTTCACAGTCTTACTCTGCTGTATTGTACATGCATGAGACATGCTATTTGTTTGGTCATTCCGCTTTCTAGCCTCTCTGTTTGCATATTCCTTGTTCATTCTCTCTTGTTTAGAGCAGATATTTATTTCTTGTGTGGTGAGTTTTCATGAGGCCGACTGTTGTCATGGCGACAACAGCCCACAGATGGAGGCAAGAGAGCGAGGAGTGCAGCAGAGAGTTTTCACTGGCTCTGACACAAAACTTGTTGACACACATACATGATACTCACGCTATGATGAAAATCTGCGTGCGTATCGGCGCTCAAGGGCACAAACACACATGCGCACCTGACTACAGACTGATTTACAGTCACTGTCTAAATTGGGTCAGTTCTTCTACGTCATAAATTTTACACCCAGATGGAAGAAAAAGGAAATGACTTGTCTATGTGATTCTGCTCCATGATATTTTACTGCTGATGTCTTTTATTACTCTGGGAATATTTATGTTTTGTGTTTGACATAGTAGGGCGGATTAATGAAAAAGTGTACCCATCTAAGCATCTTTCCTTATTTATCTGTAGGGAACACTGGGGTTGGTTGTCATACATAATATTGGTCAGGGTAGGTTTATTTGAATGAAAATCAATTTCTGAACATCTTGGCTACAGAAAAGCTTTTAAACATTTCCACTCTCACTGACAAAGAAAAACGGGTACAATTCAGCACAGATTTATTATAAAAAAAAAATTGTGAAATAGCAAAAGTGTAAAAGGTGTCATTAGTTAACATAAGTTAATGTGCTAACTAACATGATTGAACAAAGAACAACACATTTATTACATTAATAAATGCTGAAATTAACATTAACTAAGATTAATAAATGCTGTAGAAGTATTGTTCATTCTTAGTTCATCTTAACTAATGCAGTTAACTAATGTTAGGTAATGAACCTTACTGTAAATTGTTAAATATATATATATATATATATATATATATAAATTGTATCTTACAACATTTAATTATTATGAAGGAAAAACTCATTTTGATCACTTTTTAGCATTTTGGTTACATTTGGTATAAATCAGTAAATAAAACTAAATAAACAAATCAACACAACTATAATTCACTATAACATATTAATAAGTATATATTAATATAAAAATATAAAAATATTTGATTCTTGTCAAAATCAGTTTTTTTTTTTTTTTTTTTTTTTTTTTTTACATTTTATTGTTTTTACTTGTTGACTAAACAACTATACTAAAAATATGGGTCACACTTTAGTTTGGGGATAAATTCTCACTATTAACTACCTATTAACTACTACTTTTGCTTTAATAAACTCCTAATTTGCTGCTTATTAATAAGGTAGTTGTTAAGTTTAGGTGTACTGTGTAAGATTAAAGGATCTACAATATGGTCATGTAGAATAAGGCATTAATATGTGCTTAATAAATACTAATAAACAGTCAATATGCATGCTAGTAAGCAAGTAGTTAATAGTGAGAATTGGTCTCTTAACCTTAAGCGTTACCAAAATATGATATTGAAATTTTAGTTTGGAGCACTTACTACAGCTACACATGGTCTTCCATAACAAGTATTGTATAATGTTACTGATGGGTTATATTATTGTCTTTGTCTTTATATTTATATTCATATATGATAAATATTCATTTCTTTTTCATCTTGTTATGAACTCATATATACATATCACGTAAGTGCCAAATGCTGGAACTGTGGCCGAGAATACTAAGAAGTCAAGTGCTAAGTTAGATCTCAAGGGCAACAAGAAGAACAACACAATATAAGAATGCTAAAACATTGTTGATGCAGTTCAAATGTCTAAGTGCTAGATGAGGTCAGTAAAGACAAGTCACTAGACTCAGACAGTCCATTAAGTACTGCCCAAATTTGTCTGTGGAGTAGGTTAGTGACACGAAAGAGGTTAATTACAACAGAGGTTAATTACAACTCGACCGAAAGCATTTTGCATGAACTCGAAGGGGTTATTTGAGTAAATCTGGTGGGCCAGTGAGGGAGGAATCAAATTTACACTCTGATTAGATGGCAATGCAGGGTGAACCGATGTAGATGGGAAAAAAATTAAAGGACCAAATACCGAGCCGTGTAGAACTCCGGGGTTGAGGGTTAGTAAATGAGGAACTTTGTGTGATCAGTAGCAAATAAAACAGTGAATTAGTTAACACTGTCAGCACTGAAATGAACAGTTTGTGGTTGACCATGTCAAAAGCTATCCAAGGCAGTGTAGTCAAGATGCTCTGGTTCTTAAGGTTGCGTGACAAGGATTAATTCCTAAGTGATGGAGGTCAAGCATGCTGTTTTTGGAAAAAAGTTGACATTTGGATTAAACTGTTCTCCATGCGGTGCTTGCTGTCTCATCCACAGCATCCATTACAAGCAAACAAAGCCAAACTGTTTCAAGATGCAGCAAACTGGTTTATAATTCTAACACTGAAATGTGCTACTTTCAAGTAAAAATTTGTTGCTAATATGTTCTTGGATGACCAACTGAAGGCTATGAGTTCTGGATCTTTAAGGTGACCCGGGACCACAAAACCAGTCATAAGGGTCAATTTTTTGAAATTGAGATTTATGCATCATCTGAAATCTGAATAAATAAGCTTTCCATTGATGTGTGGTTTGTTAGGATAAGACAATAATAATCTGAGGGTGCAAAAAATCACCTTAAAAGGTGTCCATATGAAGTTCTTAGCAGTGCATGTTACTAATCAGAAATTTAGTTTCAATATATTTAGGGTAGGAAATTTACAAAATATCTTCATGGAACACAATCTTTACTTAATATCCTAATGATTTTTGGCATAAACATAGAATCAATCATTTTAACCCATACAGTGTATTTTTGGCTATTTCTACAAATATACCCATGCTACTTATGGCTGGTTTTGTGGTCCAGGGTCACATATTTTATTGGGCGCATGACTATTGTATTTTGTTAAAGTGAAAGCCATACCAGCTTCTCAAGACTCTCCAGCTGGGTGGATTTAAAAGTCATAATAGTGACCAGGAGGCTGCCAGATTCACATTTGCTATTGTGAATATAATTTGCTATAGCCTCTAGCAACAAGCCTGCTTTCCTGCATTATAAATGTGTGTGGACATATGCGGATAGTGTGCAGAAAGCCATACACTAGGTACACCGGAAAGCCATGTAAAATGCTGACATTGAAGGATCCTGTAAATTGCTTCGACTTGTTCAGAAAATATATGTGGTCTAAGCGAGGAAGGTGCCTTTGTGTTGATAACCACCAGATGTGTATGGTCTGATGTATTCGCTTTGTTTTCTCTTCAGGTACCTCATGAATGTGACATTTGAAGGGCGTAACCTCTCCTTCAGTGAGGATGGTTTTCAGATGCACCCAAAGTTGGTTATTATACTGTTAAATAAGGAGAGGCAGTATGAAAGGGTGGGTATCTCTCCTCATTTCTCTCTTTTGCCTCTTGATTTCTCTTACCTCGCGACTGCGCAGTTCCCTGATGTAATTATCAACCTTCATTTACTCTTTATCTTAATTCAAGATTTCAGCCGTCCTCAAATTTAGCCCGCACTAATCCAATCGCAGCCACTTCAACCTCAACACCCTCTCATTATCTCACTCGTTATCCTTCTCTCATCTTCTGCTCTCATCTTGCCCTCTTTGCACTTTAACAGGTTGGTAAATGGGAGAACGGGTCTCTGGCAATGAAGTACCACGTGTGGCCTCGGTTCGAGCTCTACTCGGATGCTGAGGAGCGGGAGGACGACCACCTGTCCATTGTTACGCTGGAGGAGGCTCCGTTTGTTATTGTGGAGGATGTCGACCCGCTCAGTGGCACCTGCATGAGGAATACAGTGCCGTGCAGAAAACAGCTCAAACTCCAGTGAGAATCCAATAGGAACAGTAGTGATAATCAGAAAAACTGAAAAAATGAAAATATGAGTCAAAATGTAATTTAAACAGGAATAAATCTGAAATAAACAGTAGGTTGTAGGATTTGTAAAAAAAAATACTACGATATACTAAATGACCGAACACCAAGATCTTTGGAAATTCAAGTAGTGCACTGCACAGTTGAGGTCAAAAGTTTACACACACCTTGCGGAATTTGCAAAATGTTAATTATTTGACCAAAATAAGAGGGGTCATACAAAATGCATGTTATTTTTTATTTAGTACTGACCTAAATAAGATAATAAGATCACATAAAAGACATTTACATATAGTCCCCAAGAGAAAATAATAGTTGAATTTATAAAAATGACCCCGTTCAAAAGTTTACATATACTTGATTCTTAATACTGTTTTGTAACCTGAATGATCCACAGCTTTTTTTTTTTTTTTTTAAGTGATAATTGTTCATGAGTCCCTTGTTTGTCCCGAACAGTTAAACTGCCCAATGTTCTTCAGGAAAATCCTTCAGGTCCAACAGCATTTTTGTGTATTTGAACCCTTTCCTACAATAACTGTATGATTTTGGAATCCATCTTTTCACACTGAGGACAACTGAAAGACTCATATGCAACTATTATAGAAAGTTCAAACGCTCACTGATGCTCCAGAAGGGAAAAAGATGCATTAAAAGTTAGGGGGGGTGAAAACTTTTGAACAGAATGAAGATGTGTACATTATTCTTATTTTGCCTAAATATAATTTTTTTCATTTAGTACCGCCCTTCAGAAGCTACAAAAGATACTTACATGTTTCCCAGAAGACAAAATAAGTTAAATTTACCCTGATCTTCAATTTCACCCCCAGGCTCTTAATGCATTGTTTCCTTCTGAAGCATCAGTGAGCATTTGAACCTTCTGTAATAGTTGCATATGAGTCCCTCAGTTGTCCTCAGTGTGAAAAGATGGATCTCAAAACCATACAGTCATTGTTGGAAAGGGTTTAAATACACAAAAATGCTGGGAAACCAAAGAATTTGTGGGACCTTAACAATTTTTCCGAAGAACATCAGGCAGTTTAACTGTTTAGGACTCAAAGGACTCATGAACTATCACTAAACAAAAAAAAAAAAAAAAAAAAAACAGTTGTGGATCATTCAGGTACCAACACCTTATTAAGAATCAAGTGTATGTAAACTTTTTGAACGGGGTAATTTTTATAAATTCAACTACTATTTTCTCTTGTGGACTATATGTAAACATCTTTCATGTGAAATATCTTACTCAGGTCAGTTCTAAATAAAAAAATAACACGCATTTGGTATGATCCCTCTTATTTTGGTAAAATAATTAACATTTGGCAGATTCTGGAAGGTGTATGTAAACTTTTGACCTCAACTGTACATCTGTGAAGACTTGCTTAACCATATCCAAGATGAATGAAGCTAGGTGAAATATCTTAAATCTGAAATCAATATGAGACCAGTCATTAATCTTGACTCCCAAAATGCTGATTTGTCTCATGAGAGCACTAAGTATTCAGTTTTTAAATTCATTGTGCTTTGTCACTGTCAAGACTAGATTATATCATGTAGTAAGAAAGTGTGGTGTGTATGGCACTGCACTGATAATGTAAAACAGATTTATTTATGGATTAAACTGGTATCCCATGTCTATTTTTAATATTGATTATAAAATATCTGTTAAATTAGTGTTAAATTCATTTAGCGTTCTTGTAATAAATTATTGCTAAAACGCTCATTTAATGTGAGAAATGATCCGAGATTAATGTGAATTTTGACAAATTTAAGTCTTCTTGTTCCGATGTAGTCAATGCAACAGTCAGTGCAGTGGTCATTAGTCATTTTGATGTTATGTTGACTCACTGATTGATTTCTTCAGACGCAGATTTATTATAAAATGGTATTTTGATTAAGAATTGATGAACAGCTAAGGCAAAACTTGTTAAACGCCATCTTCACTATTTAGAAAAATAACTTCCTGTGCTAACATTAATCTTCTCAACTTCTGCCTGTTTTCCTATATTTAGAAATCTGACAGGAGATTCAGGGATCTACATTAAACGCTGTTGCAAGGGCTTCTGTATAGACATCCTCAAAAAGATCGCCAAGTCTGTGAAATTCACCTACGATCTCTACCTGGTGACCAACGGGAAGCATGGCAAAAAGATCAACGGCACATGGAATGGCATGGTCGGAGAGGTTAGTTTCAAAATGCTTTCAGTAAGGGAAACTACTGGTTCTCATTAAACACATAGAGTTTGGGTTGAATATAAGGTGAATGTATGCTACAGGAAGCCTTTGACTACATCAGGGTTACTCAAGGGGCCACAAAGCCGGATCTCTTTTACCTTGAGGGCTGCACTCATAATTTTTATAGTGTCTTTCTAATTTCTCATTCAAGAGTTTGCTGGATCATACACTTTTGTTCTTCGTGTTGTACCATACCTCTGCATATGATTGATAAGAATTGCATATACAACTGTATGCTTTGTATTTTTTACACTGCAGTTATGTTTATTACAGTACATTAAAAAATTATATTTTGCTCACAACAGTTGAAATGCATATTTCTGCACCCATTTGTGGTGACTCATTTTTGAGTACCGTGTATATATGTATATATATATATATGTATGTATGTATGTATGTATCTTTTGGAAATGTTTGCGAGCCAGACTCAAACTCGCATTGCATGAATGCCATTGACTCCAGAGTTGTTTTAGTATCATTGATGGACTATTATAATTTTTGTTAATAATTTGAATGATTAAATTTACATTTTAAATTTATATGTATATATATATATATATATATATATATATTTAATTTTAGTTACAATCTTATTAATTTTGTGTTTTTGTTATTTTCCTTTTTTAAGTGTCTGTAGATTTATTAACTTAAATTTGTGGTTTATTTCATTTACTTTTTAAAAGTTATTTTGGATTTTCTTTTATGTCTGTGCTTATTCTGGTAACACTTTACAGTAAGGTTCATTAGTTAGCATTAGTTAACGACATTTGTTGACATTAACTAAGAATAAACAATACTTCTAGAGCATTGCATTTATTAATCTTAGTTAATGTTAATTTTAGCATTTACTAATGCATTATTAAAATCACAAGTTATGTTTGTTAAAATTAGTTAATGCACTGTGAACACGAACAATGAACGACTGTATTTTTAATAACTAACATTAACCAAGGTTGATAAGTAGTGTAATAATTAACAAATTGTTCATTGTTTGCTGATGTTAGTTAATACATTAACTAAAGTTAACAAATGACACCTTTTTGTAAAGTGTTGCCTTTATTTTATTTCAAGTAAGGAAAATGTTCTTTCTTATAGTTTTAGTTTTAGTTAACCATAATAACCACTTGGACACAGTTCTGGAGCATCTATGGATTTCTGATTATATATTATTTTCAAAAAATGAAAATCTGAAAAGTATCTCTCATGACAAGAACAGATGAAAGAGAGAGAAAATGTGAGCAAGTGAGTTTGCACAAGCCCAAGGGAAAATACAGCTGGTGCATTAATTCAGATGAGAAATAATACGAGTTACCGGATCATATGTAAATCCACAGTTGGAATGGATGTTATGCAGTTCCCTTTCGGTCCTAGTCATATGAATACTCCACATTTGGAGCCGCAGACTCTTGGTAGCTTGCTTTATGTTTACTTAATGTCTTTACGAGATCTGATGCTCCAAGATATGCTCATGTTCAGTGATAGATGCAAGAATGCAACACACATGCAAGCAAATATGTAAAATGCAGTTTCATATTTTGAAAAAAACAAAGAAAATGGGATATAGAATTGCACTACTTAACATGCAGCCCGCAGGGCTTTCTTGCGGCCTGCATGTTACCATGGTAAATCCACAGTGTAATTTAAAAAATCTGACACCAAGCGGAAATCTATAGTCCACTCTGCAAACTGTGCCACAGATGAGTGCTTACAGTACAGATTCATTGATTATAATGGGAGTGATTTAGTTTGGTACATGTTTGTGCAAGTGTAGAACACTCAGTAGCCTTATTAATATAAGAGAAGCACTATAAAAATTAGTGTGCGGTCCTTGAGGCAAAAGAGATTTGGCTTTGTGGCCCCTTGAGTAGTCAAAGCCTTCCTGTAGCATACATTCACCTTATTAACTCTGTTTTGTCCCATTTTCCTATATCACCGGAGGCTCCTTATATGTAACTCTAAATATACCTGGACAAGTGATGGGTTTGGGGAAGTGGTGATTAGGGAAAGGTTGAAAAGAAGGAGAAATGGCTATTAAAAGCCATTGCGACCCACTGTAGGAAGTAACCTGATTTCTGGCTTCCTTGGTCTTATAGTCTTGGTTTTCTCATTGACTAGTTCCCATTTTATCTGTCTTTCACCTTTTTATTTCTCACACTGTTGCTTTTTTACCCTCTCTGGTGTGGCATGCCTAGACTAGTCCAGGTTCGGTGTAACTGCGTATAACACCTTTTCCTTATTTCTAGGTGGTGTTGAAGAATGCCCACATGGCTGTGGGGTCCCTGACCATTAATGAAGAGAGGTCAGAGGTCATCGACTTCTCTGTGCCCTTCATAGAGACTGGGATTAGTGTCATGGTCTCTCGTAGCAATGGCACAGTGTCGCCTTCTGCCTTTTTAGGTAAGTGCTAAATAGACGCTGTAATGGCATTCAAGAAAAAATTCCCAATTCAAGTGCACCCTTCATTAATAATTTCTTTTTCCTTCTGTGTTTGCTCTCAGAGCCCTTCAGCGCTGATGTCTGGGTAATGATGTTCGTTATGCTGTTGATAGTTTCAGCCGTGGCTGTTTTCGTTTTCGAGTACTTCAGTCCTGTTGGCTATAATCGCTGCTTGGCAGATGGACGAGGTGTGCACACACGCTTTTAGAAACACACACACATAAATCTATAGCCTTTATACATAGCACCAATATGCATTATATATATTGTTTTATACACTGCATTTCATTACAATATAATCTTTTTTATTTAATATATATTCTGTTCATAACTATGCTTTCAACTTAAATCATGGTGTTTTATGTATGCTTTTTGAATTTAAATATTCATATACACTACCAGTCAAAAGTTTTTGAACAAGATAAGATTTTTCATGTTTTTTAAAGAAGTCTCTTCTGCTCACCAAGCCTGCAGTTATTTGATCCAAAGTACAGCAAAAACAGTACAATTATGAAATATTTTTACTATTTAAAATAACTGTATTCTATTTGAATTTTTTTTTATGTAATTTATTCCTGTGATTTCAAAGCTGAATTTTTAGCATCATTACTCCAGTCACATGGTCCTTCAGAAATCATTCTAATATTCTGATTTGCTGCTCAGAAACATGTATTATTATTAGTATGTTGAAAACAGCTGAGTAGAATTTTTTTCAGGTATTCTCAAAAAAATAAATAAATAAAAAAATTATACTGACTCAAAGCTTTTGAATGGTAGTGTATAATGTTACAAAAGCTTTTTTTTAAGATAAATG
The DNA here is from genome assembly GCF_022985175.1 of Labeo rohita. Classification (NCBI taxonomy): domain Eukaryota; kingdom Metazoa; phylum Chordata; class Actinopteri; order Cypriniformes; family Cyprinidae; genus Labeo; species Labeo rohita. The sequence goes on from NC_066869.1 coordinate 20,344,065, forward strand.
CTGATCTTTGGATCTTTCTATTCATCAAAGAATCCTGAAAAAATGAAATAATAATAATAATAATAAATCTGCATATTGAAATGATTTCTAAAGGATCATTTGACACTGAAGACTGGAGTAATGATGCAAAAAATTTTGCAGGAATAAATTACATTTTAAAACATATTCAAATAGAAAAGAGTTATTTTGAAAAGCAAAAAATATTTCAAAATTTTACTGTTTTTGCTGTACTTTGGATCAAATAAATGGCGTCTTGAGCAAAATAGATTTAGAAAAAAAAAAAACCCATTAAAAATCGTGTGTGTGTATATATGTATCCTCTGAGGAAACACCCCTGATATCTAAAAAATAAATCTAAATTATTATAAATTTGCTCTTTATTTATAAATGTATAAATTTGTCAATGTGTATATATATATATATATATATATATATATATATAGTATAGAGTACATTTTTTAGATGCAGTGTCGTCTTTTAGTTTTGGCCATTATATCCATCTTTCCATGTTGTATTGGCTGATTTCGTGCTCGGCAATGTACTGCTTCTCTGAGTATTGATTTATTTGATTGAAATCAAAACTGAATAGTTAATTTATGGCGATTTATTATGGATTTTCTTCCTCTGCCCTTTTACTCCTCTCTGATTCCTATTAAATTATAATGTAATAACTCTCTATTTCAATTTCTCTACCTCTTTACACACCATCAGAGCCTGGCGGTCCCTCCTTCACCATCGGAAAAGCTATTTGGCTACTTTGGGGTTTGGTCTTCAATAACTCTGTGCCCGTACAGAACCCCAAAGGCACTACTAGCAAGATCATGGTCTCGGTCTGGGCCTTCTTCGCTGTGATTTTCCTTGCCAGCTACACTGCCAACCTGGCCGCATTTATGATTCAAGAGGAATATGTGGACCAGGTGACTGGCCTGAGTGATAAAAAGGTAACAGAGTTTATTGGTCAAATTCAGCTGCATGTGCAAAAAAGCAAGGCATGGGCATCTGAAAACGGTTATTAAAAGGTCAAAAGATTAGAGGACATAAAAAGCTGTTTTTTTTGTCAAAAACTGCCTTGAACTGAACGTGACTAGACTTAATACACCAAACTCTACTTTATCCTTGGTGTTTAACAGCTAAGGTTAATTCGCACAGACTAGCCAATAAATGATGCAATATTTAAGGTGAACTCTGTAATTTTTTTGATGTTATAAAATGTTCTTTCGTCTCAGTTTAATGTGCAAAGACAGCTAAAAGTAAGCCGTTTGTGGGTTTTCTTTTGCTCTGCTGCTTAAAATATGTTGCTTTGTTTGTTTAACCAATCTGACATGTCGACTTCTGGCCCAACCAATGACATGAGTTTAGGGGCGGGACTTTGTTAGTGAAACCTGTCTGACTGGAAATGATGATTTTAAAAGGAATTTATAAAAAACCTTCCCACTTCATGCTTTTAACACTAAATCATTTTTAAATTAATGCATGCTTACATGACAATTTTGCATATGACATCCTAATACTACTGTTTATGATCCTCCAATGAATGATGACATATTTGAGCAACCACATGCTGACTGGTTTTGTGGTAATTTGTTTATTTTTTCGTGCCATCTTTGCGTGGAAAAAAATTGGGCTAATGTGAATTATCCAACCGCTATGAAACAGAAAACACGATTTGACTCTGAGAGGGTGCTGTAGCTTGTTTAATAATTGATGTGGTGAGATTTTGTTTTTTACTCTAAGTCATGCTTTACTTTTTATGTCTAGCGAAGCTTTGAGTGTCTAGAGAACATAGTTTGTGTGTTTACACTAGAAATAGTTCTATTATGAATGGTGGGAAAAAAAAGATCTGTTGTATCTTTAAAGGTTTTTTGAAATGACACCTCTCTGCACACTTTGTCCCTTGAGTGTTCATTGACAATGTGGACACTGCTGAGTTATATATATATATATATTTCTCTCTCTTATCTAGTTTCAACATCCGAATGACTTCTCCCCTCCATTCCGCTTTGGTACTGTGCCCAATGGCAGCACAGAGAGAAACATAAGGAACAACTACAAAGAGATGCACACCTATATGACCAGCTTTCACCAGAAGAACGTAAACGAGGCCCTCCACAGCCTGAAGACGGGGTGAGAACGAAAAAAGAGAGAGATGATATCTGCATGAAAAGAATATAAAGGGTGGGAAGACAGGGAGATGAAAAGCTTGTAGGACAGCAGTAAGTACAGTGTGTGAGTAAGTGGGTGGGTGGATGAACTCTGGATTGATAATAGCATCAAAATGAGGCATCCTGGTGGGACTTTGTTTGGAGATGCTGATTGGTGAAAGGCTGATTCGATGCGAGACTGCCTTCTGCAGTCCTTCATTTTCAGTACTAATAGTTGACATTTTAAAGGAGCACTCAGTATTTTTTTCTGTTCATATTGTGCTGATTGATATGTATGGAAGCCTGTTTCAGCTACTGAATAAGTAATAAGAAAAGGTAATTGTAACTTTTTATCTTACTATTTTAATTGAGAAACAAAAACAAAAACTCGCAATTCAGCAACTCAGAATTGCAAGTTTATTTCTCAGAAATGGGAGAAAAAAGAATTTTGAGTTTTTATCTTGCAATTCTGACTCTGAATTGACACAATTCTAAGAAAAAAAGTCAGAACTGTGAATTTATTTCTCGCAATTCTGCCTTTATAACTCGCAACTGCGAGTTTATATATTCTGAGATAAAAAAAAAAGTAAAAAAAAAAAAAAGTCGCAATAACCTTTATTTTTTATTCAGTGGCGGAAACTGGCTTCCATAGATATGACTGTCATGTTAGACTAACTAAAATTGTTAATAGAATATAGTTAACAGCTTTTAGCTGGTCATGTGATCTCGACATGGCAGCTCACTGGATGCAACCGCCTTTATGTAAAAACTGTAAAATCTACTTAAAAGCATTTAATAGGAGTCATTTTTAAACAGTTTTAAACAGTTTTTTTTTAAATGCTATTTTTTTCTGTTTAACAAGATTTATTGGTAACACTTTACTAGGGCTGGACGATTTTATCGATTCTGCGATATAAATCGATATTTTTTTTTTCAAAGAAAGTATCGATTTTTTAGCCGCGAGTATCGATACATACGTCCCATTCAAATCCCCTGTGTTGTTTACCCCCGTTCGCGTTGCAGGAAGAGCGATTTGGTCAGCCAGCCGCTAGTGTTGCTGTAGAGCAAGTTACCTGTACTAACTTTACACAGACGCAGATGTCTACCTCTTCCTGTTTACCAAGTCAGAGCGAGGATATTCAGAGAATGGCGGCGAATATAAATCCAGCACCCGCCTGCTTAAAAGCAGATGTGTGGGAGCACTTTGGTTTTAAAAAAAAAGAAGGAAAGCAACGACTTGGATAAAAGCATCGCGGTTTGTAAGCTATGTGGCACTAACGTTAAATATTCCGGCAATACCACAAATTTACGAGCACACCTAAAACGTCACCACCTGGACAAGTTTATGCTTACGGAGGACCCAAAGCAGCAGCGGCTTGTAAGCTTGTAAGCTACAGTTTGCACTGTTTCAATAAATGGAACTAATTTTCTCAACACATCTTTGATTAATTTTGTCCAGCATTTATTTTGCAAGCTGTCTGATGTTTTTTGAGTTTATTTCAATTAATTCAATCCAAGTAAATGAAACACTCACAAGATGTCACCAAAATCACTCTGTCTCTTTTAAATCTATCAGAAAATGATGTAAGCGTATCGAATTATATAGAATCGTATTGAATTATACCGAATCGTATCGTTGGCTAAATATCGTGATATATATCGTATCGTGAGATTAGTGTATCACTACAGCCCTACACTTTACCATAAGGTTCTATTTGTTAACATTAGTTGACTACATTAGTTAAATGGCCATGAAACCTCCTGTTTCAGCACTGGTTATTTCTCACCTCGGTTTTAAAAAATGCTGCAAAAGTGGGCATGGTGCACTGCGGAGCGGAGGGGGAAGAGGGGAGAAAGTCAACTTCGTAGTTGTTCAGATGGTTCAGACAGTTTCATTTCGCTCCCATTGAGTTAACAACACAAATAAATACACAGCCATTTGCACTCTGCATCGAAAACATATATATATATATATATATATATATATATAAAAGCGCTGTTGCACTTCTATTACCTTTTAAGGCGTATTTTGTGCCATTTATAATCCTTTTGATGGGTTGCGTCAGGGAGTTGTAAAAACTGCTATTACACTCACTCCATGAATGAACTGCATTTGTGCCAAACTATTACAAAGCAAACAAAAACAATCACTCTGCTTTGATCCATGAACGTTTATCTCAGTTAATATACGCAATCTCTCAGTCTGAGGCCTCTATCTTACCAAATCAACACAGGATAATCAACATAGGATAAGAACATGCAGCCTGATGAATATTTATGAAACACAGACGCGTCATCGAAGTACTATTGTCCTGTCAGGGTTTGAACTCTGTGTTCTGTGTTTTCCCCCCAGCCTTAGTTCCTGTATGCCCATATTTGTTTTTCCTGTTCCTGTTCCCATTGTGTCCTAATTGATTTCCAGGTGTGTCTCATCTCCCCCACCCATTAAGTTGTATACTTAAAGAGTGTTTTGTTCAGAGTTTCTTTGTCTGCTGTTAAATGTCTTTTGTTGTCTGTTCCTCTGTGCCTCCTGAGTTTTAGTTTGTGTCACTGGATTAGTTTCATTAAAGACTGTCTTGTTTATTATTATTCTACGTCTATACGTGTCTTCACTCCAACACACCATGACAGAACAGTGGACCTAAAAAGATGAACTGGGCTGAGGACTTTTTTCTTGAGTTCTGGCAGGAGGGAAGATCTTTGGAGCAGTATGTGGAGGAGTTCCTGAGCCTCTTACATCTGGTGAGATGGAACGACTCCATGATCAACGCTTGCTTCCGGATGGGACTAGATAACGATCATTTGTTTTGCTTTCTGACTCCTGACGATTGGCGCAGACCTGTAGCGGATTTTATTAATTATGTCCTTGATCTAAGTAATTCTGAGTTTTTTGTTGATGTGGAGGATCCTAAACCTCCTCCCATCCGGAAGCATGTGCATGCTCCATCTCACCACCAGCCAGCACCCTCCACATACAGCTCCAACGAGCCCCCTCCCTCCATTCCTCCCACACTTCCCCGTGTCCTCCGAAGTTCCTCCCTCATCTTCAGCCCAGAACTGCCGGCCAAAAAGGAGTTTATGGACATCGTTATGGCACTCCCACAGGAGTTTTCGGCATCTATTCTCTTTCCTGCATCTCCTAAATCTCCTATGTCTCTGCTGGGCCTGTCCAGCCCTCCTGAGTCTCCCGTGTCTCCGTTGGTCCCGTCCAGTTCTCCTTCGTCTCCTATGTCTCCGCTGCTCCCATCCAGCTCTCCTTCAGCTCTCCTTCGTCTCCGCTGGTCCCATTCAGCTCTCCTTCATCTCCGCTGCTCCCATCCAGCTCTCCTTCGTCTCCTTCATCTCCGCTGCTCCCATCCAGCTCTCCTTCGTCTCCTACATCTCCGCTGGTCCCATCCAGGACTCCTTCGTCTCCTACGTCCCCGCTGGTCCTGTCCAGGACTCCTTCGTCTCCGCTGGTCCCGTCCAGCCCTCCAGTCCCCGCTCCTCCTGAATGCCCTCCAGAGTCCGCTTCTCCTGAACTTTTCTGGGCCTGTAGTACCCTAATTTCCCCAAAGAAAAATTGGGGGTGGGGGGGGGTGGCATATGCCTGAACTGCCTACTCTGTCATGGCTTCCCGAACTGCCTGCTCCGCCATGGCCTCATGAACTGTCTGCTCCACCATGATCCCCCGAGTTCCCTGATCTGCCCTGGATGCCTTCCATGTCTCCCTCGGGTTCCAGCTTCCAGGCCCATCCCCACGCCATGGGATGCGCCTTCCCGGAGGGGGGAGTACTGTCAGGGTTTGGACTCTGTGTTCCGTGTTTTTCCCCCAGCATTAGTTCCTATATGCCCTTCTTTGGTTTTCCTGTTCCTGTTCCCATTGTGTCCTAATTGATTTCCAGGTGTGTTTTAGTTTTTTAGTGCCTCCTGAGTTTTAGTTCGTTTCATTGGTTTAGTTTTATTAAAGACTGTCTCGTTTATTATTATTCTATGTCTATACGTCTCTTCACTTCAACGCACCGTGACAAGTCCATTGCCACGTCACTAACTGTGACGTCAGCGCAATGTAGATTTTAAAACCGGAAGATGAAAATAGCGCAAAAAGCTCAAAATTAACCAGTTTTCTTCAACAATTAAAAGTACCAGATGATAACATTGTTATCTATGATGTGCAACACTAACACTAATACAGTTGTGGCTATCTGTTGATATTATTTAATAGACTTAAGCTAACATAAGCCAACAATGAACAGTTGTATATTTATAATAACAAGAAAGCGTAATGAATACTGTAACAAATGTATTGCTCATGTAATGCTTTAACATTAACTAATGAGACCTTAAAATTATGAATCATGACTTATTAATTTTTTTTTTAAACAACAGACATATCTTGCAGCAAGTCATTTTATATTTTTCAACATTTTTAAATACCTTTTTGACTTCTTAAGTTGGTTTTAAGTGGTTTTCAGATTGACAAATTCATTTGTAAGTACAAATTCCATGTAGTCTCTCATTTAAGATAAAAGCATAATAATGCTATTTAAATTATGTCCTGATGTCCTGACTGATTACCATAAGAAATAATTAACTGAAATAAAGTAAAATATATATTTCAAAGAATATTTTATTTCAGCTAGTTATCAAGGCAACATTATGAATTTTGTTGAAGCTGAAAGAGAAAAATAACTAAACTATATAAATAAATAACTGAATAAAACTTAATAAAAACTACACAGACAAAAAAAAAAAAAAAAAAAAACACAAACTAATAAAAGTGACAATTAAATCACTAAAACTTTTAATTTAACTTTGAATTTAAATTTAAATGAAAACAGTAAAACTAAAAATACAATTATAAACATTAAAAAAAGTATATTAGTGATACTAAAATAAAGTTGAATGTTTGACAAGGAGGAACATTTTAACATATTACTTCTCTTCCTTCCCCTGTGTAGTAAATTGGATGCATTCATCTACGATGCAGCGGTCTTGAACTACATGGCCGGACGTGATGAGGGCTGTAAACTGGTAACCATCGGCAGTGGTTATATCTTTGCGCTACTACAGGGTATGGCATTGCCATTCAGAAAGACTCAGGCTGGAAGAGGGCAGTGGACCTTGCCATTCTGCAGCTCTTTGGAGATGGTAAAGACTGTCTGAATGCTTTTCTTTTCTTTTTTTTTTTTCCCTCAAATTGTTATTTCATTGGATGATTGTAATGAATTAGCCACCAGTTTTAATCTGCATGAATTAATTCAAGATGAAAGATATTTAGGGGTAATTCACAATGAAGCTGCATTATCTGTGTTCTTTTAGCATCTGATTCATTAAAAAAAAATCTGTGAGTCTGGTAACCCTGCAGACACACCTAAAAATTCAACAGAGCGAATTACACGATGCAAGGCTATTAAAGACTTGGTTAAATGGACTGTGGGTGGTTAGTGAATAAGACAGGTTTTTGCGACAAAATGCTGTTCACAAAAGTGACGCGAATGTGTAAATTCACAGCTTGAGATGTTTACTTCATTCACTTCTTCTTTAAATGATTCTCAATGTGCCCTCAAGGCAAACAGTTTTGAAGAATACCTGGCAAGAGATGACAAGTGACTACACTGTCTATTAGAACGCCAACAAGCATGCCACACAAAATGGCATTAGATGTGTGAAAATATGGCATCCTGTTTTTCAAAGCTTCCTTTGTGTGAGATTCACATTCTGTTAAAGCATAATAAAGTGAATATCGAATTAATGTATCCATCAAATCAAGGATTCATCTCATTATATGCTCTGTAGTAATATAAATTACTATAGTTTTCACAGGTGACACAGATTGCACAGGTGATGCAAAGCTAAGGGTGTTTTAGGTTTTACATTAGTCTATTCTCAAAATGGATACAACTTTGCGTTTATGGTTACTGTATAAAATACAGTTTATAGTTGCATTAAATATGGAGGGACAAATGTGGAAATATGAATGTACAAATGAAAGTGGTTGATGAGAATGTGAGATTTGCCAATATGAAACTGCAGAAATTTACAGTAGCAATTTAATATATTTATATAAAAAAATACTTTTATTCAGCAAGGATGCATTAAATTGATCAGATGTAGCAGTGAAGACATTTATAACAAGAATTATATTTCAAATAAGAATCCTGCAAAAAAATATCACTGCTTCCACAGAAATATTAAGCAACATAACTGTTTTCAGCATTGCTAATAATAAGGCCTGCTAAAAAAATTAGTTTAACCTTCACAGGAATTGATTACATTTTAAGATCTGTATTATTGAATTCTAGGACTGCCCTCGACTAAATATTTCTCTGGATGACTAGTGGTCATTCGAATATTAGTCGCACGTTTATTAATAAACCCTTTAAATCATAATAATGAGCCTTTAATTGCCTACATAGCCTAATAAGCGCTCAAGCGCATGCAAAAAAAAACAAAAAAAACTTGGCACAGTGTTTGGCAGATATATTTTTCATGTCCATAAGGCAAGTACACACAGAGTTTCGAAGTTTCGTACTCAAGTTCACAGAGACTGAGATGGCAGAAAATGTATGCTTTCATTAATTTACAAAAACGCAACATTTCGTTGTTATTGTGAGTGCACACAAATAAACGTAGAGTCTTCACAGATTCGAAAGATGTATTACTTTAATCTGTATGGGCAAAAATGAGTATTTTAAGAGCAAGTGACCACACCGGCGCATCCATCTGTCGTGCAGTGAGCGCACTACTGTTCAGCTTCCACACACAGACACTTGAATAGGCATCTTTTTCTAGGTTAACATTAGATTGAGCGGCCATGTAAAGTTGCTACCACATACATCTTTCAGATGAAAAGCCATATTTGAGGTTGTTGAATGATAGGTGAGCCTTTGGATATCCTGCCCGATGTATTATATTACCACATCGACCAGCTATTAACGATCTGTCCGTCACGCACAGCGTGACTTAACCACTTCCTGTGCAATTTTTTTTTCCTGGGACTAAACGTCCAATTACATTTTGTTTGACCAAGCCTCTTCTCATTGACTAACGGTTAATCCACTATTGTGGGGCAGCCCTATTAAATTTGTATTTGTAATTAGTATACTATATAGTATACTAAGTAACTATAATAGCTGAACTCTACCAGCAATAAATGTACAGCATTGAAAAGTGTTTATCTCCACCTCTTTAATTCAGTTTGATTCAAGCGCTTTCCTAGTGATCCAGATCCAGGGGCCATTTCTAGAAATCATCCTCTCTTTCCCAAACAGCATCTGAGATGACAAGCTGTTTGGAACACATCCAAAGACACATGCAGAACATGCCCTATGCACCCCACACACGCATAAACAGTGGCAATAATTTGAGACACTTAGGATGACATTTGGTAAGGAGATCTTATAGATGCTGTATATTGGCACAGTCATAGAAGATTCTATCAGACTGGCTTGTAGACACATTTATATAATATATATTCCATACTTACAGGGTTACTCCACCCCAAAATGAAAATGTTGTCATTAATCACTTACCCCCATGTCGTTCCAAACCAGTAAAAGCTTAGTTTGTCACCATGGCACCATTTTGGAGAATATACGCTGGGCGCAAAATGCGTATGCTGTTCTGTCAGCTGCGCCACACGGATACGCTGTTTTTGCTCAAATTAAAGCATAAAGAAACATAGAAAACATATCCTTGTAATGCGGCTGACACAGAAAAGTGTATGCAGTTTTGTGTCCAGTGTATATTCTCCAAAATGGCGCTATGGTGGCAAATTTTCTTTGCGTACAAAAAGTATTCTCGTCACGCCATAAAAAATTCAGATTGAACCACTGATGACAGATGGACTATTTTGACGATGTCTTTCATACTTTTCTAGGCCTTGACAGTGGTATTTACTTGGCAATCAATGGGACTGTCAAAGGCCTCCCGGTTTTCATCCAAAATATCTTAAATTGTATTCCGAAGATGAACAAACCTTTTATTGGTTTGGAACAACATGGGGATAAGTGATTAACAAAATTTTCATTTTGGGGTGGAGTAACCCTTTAATGATTCCTCACGCATACATGGGTATGTCATGCAAGCAGGATGTGTTAGATTTGATTAGTGGCAAGGTGAGTGTTCCTATGCATATTGACAAGCACCTTGGTTTGGCACACTGACAGCAGTATGGAATGGGAAAGGTACAGTTGGGTGTATCACATGTTGTTATATAAGCCAGCATATGATCCAGGAGCAGGAATAGAGTCCTATTTGCAAGTGTCAAGGGGGCGCTTGTGTTATCTCAAAAGTACACTGCGAAGGCATCAACTGTGTGACATATACATGTAGGTACACATGAATGCACCGGCACAGCATGTGAACACCTTCACATTCACATTCACCCTCACATAGGTGTTGGGTTTTTGACGGATTTGAACGCTGAAGTCACCAACTATAGTTCCCAGTGTGGCATAAAACTGCACCACTGAATGGATGGATCCTTTTTCATGTTTTTTTTTAGTGTGAATTATTGAGTATATGAGAATTATATTTGTGTATATCTGCATTTGTCCCTAAAGACAGACCTGCAGAACACCGAATGGCATTTTGGAGTTTGATCCTATCCCTCCTATGCGGGCTGTCAGGCCCCTCAGGGCCCTTATTAGAGCTGGGAACCAAATCTCAAGTGACTCCCATGAGCAATCATTAATGTGGGGAGAGTGCCAGTGTGTACAAGTTGGATTAATCCGTCATGACAAATGTTACACTTCGCAGGGACCGTAATTTGTTTACTGTGCACAGTTTTGTGGGGGCTCTAAATAAACGCAGCGCTGAAACGCACTGAAAGTGTCACGGATAGACAAACGTGAACAGACACGTCTGCTAACAGTAAAGCTCGAGAGCACTCGAATCCCACAGATGCACAAAACACACAGCTGGAGAGGCGGAAATAAAAATTCAAAGATGCACTAACAATCGCTCTCGTTCTAACCCACATTCAAATGTTAGAAAGTGCAATCTTTTTTTTCTCCTTTTTTGTAGGTGAGATGGAGGAACTTGAGGCCCTGTGGCTGACTGGCATCTGCCACAATGAGAAAAATGAGGTGATGAGCAGTCAGCTGGATGTAGACAACATGGCAGGTGTGTTCTACATGCTGGGAGCTGCAATGGCCCTGTCCCTTATCACATTCATCGCAGAGCACCTCTTCTACTGGCAACTGCGATTCTGCTTCATGGGTGTGTGCTCGGGCAAGCCCGGCATCACCTTCTCCATCAGCAGGGTAAGTGACAGGTTGACTTTTGAACCTTTGATCTGCAGGGAAACAACCACCAAGGTTGACTGAACTATTATTCTGGAGCCAACAGCCTATTGAGTTTGTGAAGGTTTGGAGATTAAGAGCACAGACTGCTAATCATTTTCTTTAATTCTGATGTGTTATGGGAATGGGTGAAAATACTTTTCAGTGCCCGTTTGCACATATGCAACTTTATAAATCAGCCCCCTGATTTTGAGCTAACAGGGCAAAGCAGCAGTCTCTCATTCTAGACATTCGGACATCAAATCATGCCTCAACTGATTTGAACTGGTGCCATGACCCACATAATGGCGGGTATGAGCACAGAGAGAGTAAATATCAGTTTCTGTGACCAAACTGGCGAGTGACTCAAACATAAACCTGGGTTTACCTGAGTTCACAAATAATCAAGGCTAAATCATATCTAGGCTACAAGGAAACCAATTTTTTTTACTAGATATATTTCCTTTTGAGATGCATGTTTGAACACTGGATAAAGCAGTGTTGCTGTGGTGGGGGTAAGAAGAATCTAAAATGAATGGGGGGGGGGGCAACATACAAAATGGAAGAGAAAGGCACCTCTCGAGAAAGAAGGAAAGAGAAAGAGAAATGAGATAACACTGAATGGAGAATATGTTCCAACCAAATCGGATTGAAGGGTCAGGAGATGAATGAGAATAAGAGTCACAGTGGGAAGGATGACCTGAGTTAAAAAAGACAGAAGGTAGGGAAGATAAGAAGAATATAAAGAAAAGAGAAAAAAAATACACAAGAGTGGACAGACACTAAGCGTGACTAAGAGTGAGACAGGAAACATTTCTGACATGTTGCCTCACTAGAGGGATGGATCACCAGTAGAAGAGTAACCTTTAGCCTTTGAAATGTTTTGAAGAGAATTCTATTTGTTCCACATGTGTTTTATGTATTGTTTGTTATGAAATGGTTCTCATGGTTAATATATTAAAAAATAAATAAATAAAAGACATTCCGTTATAGTGCATCGCAACATTTATAGGTCTTGATATAAATGGAGGCACCCAGCGGTTTAAAAGATAATGAAGTAATTTTACTTCCAGCCAGTTTTACAATAACACATTTGCAATTAAGAAATGAGTTTGATAAAATACAGCCAAAACTACATAGATAAATGGATTAAAATGCAGTAAATCTGCATCACTGGTGAATGAGCTGGAGAGGTTTATTAGAATATTGTGTAATTAATTTGTCACGGCAGCGATGAAGGAGAGACACAGAGGAGTAGACACAGTGGTGTCAGCTGAATTTTAATCACATTGATTGAAGACATTGATAGGCAGTCAAAACCACAGAGTTACTGCAACCCTGTCACCATGTCATTATTAATCAGAACCTCTATTGCCCCTGCTGTTTCTTTTTCTTGAACATATTTTGTTCTATTTTTCTCTTTTTTTTATCCCTGTCTCCCTCATTTTGCTTTCTCTGCTCTTGTACACAATGTCAAAAGGTTAAAGAGAATGATGAAAAAACTTGAAAAAACTAAGGAAATCCCTAGAAATAGAAATAATATTTTAATGTGTAATTAATTGTTCTCCATCATGCTTTATAAAACTGATCTACACCAAATACAGTAGAAGACTATCAGAACAGTAATTAAAAAATAATTTAAAAACATAAAAACTAAAAAAGAAAAACTAAGAGATTTGACTTGAAGGGACTTCAGAAAAGGCTAAGCCTATCGATTTGACATGAGCCTGGTATTAGAATTGTGAATATTAGAAATGTTTGCTGCTAATTAAACAATAATCTAATCCCACATTGTTTGTTCCTTCTCCTTTCCTTTATTTTTGCTTTCTCTCATTTTATCTGTCCAACAGGGCATCTACAGTTGCATCCATGGTGTTCAGATTGAAGAGAACAAATCAGCCCTTAACTCACCATCAGCCACTATGAACATGAACATGAACAACACCCACTCCAACATTCTCCGTTTGTTGCGTACTGCCAAAAACATGACCTCAGTGCCTGGGGTCAATGGTTCACCTCGCAGCGCATTGGACTACAGCCATCGTGAGTCAGCCGTTTATGACATCAGTGAACACCGGCGTAGCCTAGCAGGCCACTCAGACTGCAAGCCTCCACCGTACCTGCCAGAGGACAACATGTTCAGCGACTATGTAAGCGAGGTGGAGAGGACTTTTGGGAATTTGCACCTGAAGGACAGCAACCTGTACCAGGATCATTACCTACACCACCATGGGGGCACGGGATCCGAACTGGCTCTTGGTATGTCGGGTCCCCTGCCTAACCGACCTCGTAGCTTAGGGAGTGCCAGTTCATTGGAGGGTGGGTACGATTGTGACAGCTTAGGGGGAGGGGTAGCGCCCATCTTTACCACCCAGCCACGGCAGTCGCTGACACATCGGAACAGGGAGAAGTTTGACCTGATTGCGGGTCACCCGACCCAGTCGAGCTTCAAGTCCGGCCTGCCAGATCTGTATGGAAAGTTCTCCTTCAAGGGCGGGGCATCCAGTTCAGGGTTTATTGCAGGACACGACAGGTATTGCGGGGGAGGTGGGGTGGGTTCAGGAGGGGACGACGGAAACATTCGATCCGACGTGTCCGATATTTCCACTCACACCGTGACCTACGGGAACCTCGAGGGGCATGGCAAGCGGCGCAAGCAGTACAGGGACAGCCTAAAAAAGAGACCCGCTTCTGCCAAGTCTCGGCGTGAGCAGGATGAGATTGAGCTTGGCTTCAGGAGACGCCCCCACCACACAATCCACCATCATCACCACCATCATCCAGCAACGCAAGCACACCGCTCAGCCACCCCACCCGTGGAGCGCAAGAGCCAGAGAGGTGGTAACAGCACCTCCTATCTGTTCAGAGACAAAGAGAATTTGAGGGACTTCTATGTGGACCAGTTTCGAGCCAAGGAAGGGGCATCCCCATGGGAGCATTTGGATTTAAGTGATGCTCCAGGAATGGGTGGAGGAGTGGGACTGGGTGGAGGCGGTTGTGGTGGAGTAGTTAGTAGCGGTGGTGCTGGGGGAGCGTGCACTAGTTTGGTTCCCATGGAAGATTTCCTGAAAGGTAAATCCAAGAAGACAGAATGTAAGGGTGGAATGGGAGGAGGATCGCCTGGGCAACAGGGCCATGCATGCTGGGAAAAGGGCATCGGAGGGGTGGGAGGGTTGGCTGGAGGGGATTGGGAATGTCGCAATTGCCACAGCGGAGGGGTTGGAAGTGGAGGAAGCAAGCCAGTTTGCATGCATGGGGGTGGCGGGGCTGGGGGCTATCCGGCTGCCGGGGGAGTTGGGGGAACCGGTGGAGGGAGTGGACAAATCTCAAGCCGCCCTAGCTCAGCCACCTGCAAGCGGTGTGACTCGTGCAAGAAACCGGGCAACCTGTATGACATCAGTGAGGACAACCACCTCCTCTTGGATCAAACTGGGGGCAAGCACCCTCTGGAGAGCGGAAAGGGAGGGGGAGGCACAGGGGCCCAAACCCAGGTACAGAGGCGGAAATTTGGCCCAGGTGGTAAGGTTTTGCGCAGGCAGCACTCTTATGACACTTTTGTAGAGCTGCAGAAGGAAGGGGCGGGCAGGATGGGTGGGTTCGGAGGCAGTGGCGGAGCGTCTATGCTTCCTCCACCCCGAAGCGTGAGCCTAAAAGACAAAGACCGCTACATGGAGGGCACGAGCCCCTACGCCCAGATGTTTGAGCAGTATGCGGGAGGGGAGCGGGAGACATCATATTTTGGGGACAGAGGGAAGGGTGGGGGTTCATCATTTAGCTTATTCCGTGGGGGTGAAGGTGGGTTGCACCGTCGCTCCGTGGGTGAGAGAGACATGAGGGACAGGGATAGAGGCATGATGGGAGGAGGTGTGGGCGGTACCCGAGGGGTCGGGACTTACTCCTTGTCTAAATCTCTCTACCCAGATAAGGTGAACCAGAACCCATTCATCCCAACCTTCGGCGACGACCAGTGTCTATTACACGGTGCCAAATCATACTACGTCAAAAAGCAGCAGGCACAGCCGCAGCAGCAACAGACGCCACAACAGCAGCAGCAGCAGCAACAGCTCCTCAACAACAGTCGGTCTGACTTCCGGGGCTCCATGGGGGTGACTACCTATTTGCCTGCGTCCGCAACATCTGGGGTGCTGTCCAATGTGACCCCTCGGTTCCCCAAGGAGCTATGTCTGGGCGGGCCTCTTGGCAACCACCACGGTGGAGGACCTAGCAACAACAAGCTGCTGTCAGCAAGGGATGGGTTAGGAATGGGTCAAGGACAGAGACCGTTTAATGGCTCGAGCAATGGACATGTTTACGAGAAGCTCTCCAGTATAGAGTCTGATGTCTGAAGAGGGGAGTCAGAAAATGTAGAAAAGAAGCCAACGGACGTGTGGAATGATGACTGAGAGAAAACTGAAAAGGCAGCATGTAATTAGTTTCTTCATGCTCACAAAAAGAGGAGGAAACCGCGTGTGAGGAACTGACTCATGCTTTCATTAAGTTATGCGGATCATGCGCTGCCAAGCATACGTATGTACATAGAAAGAGGGGACCTGCCCACTGTCGAAAAGTTGAGATTAGGGGGAAAAATCGGTTTATTCCTCTCTTTTATTCTCTTGGGTTTTTTGTATATCCCACTATTTCCCTGCTCCTAACATCAAAATAGTGGCCAATCCAGATGGAGACAACCGTGTACAATCCTTTGTACAATTGTGGATGGAAATCAGTTACTCTTTTTAAGCAACAGGGTAAAACTTACAATAATTGTATTGATAATGTTCTTGATAATAATATTATTATATATTATTACAATGTTTATGATGTTCCATTTGGGCTTGGTTTCTGGATGTTTTATGCTGTTATATATTTGTACTGTAGTTTCAGTTCTTAGTTAACAAACCACTTTGCGGGAGGCTTTTTTGATTTGTCAACTGAGCTTATTTGATTGTTAATTGAGTTGTAGACAAACTTGGATTCCATTAAGGTTCTTTATTATTGGTTATTCAAGTTTATTTTAACAGTATGGAGTGCTGTAAAATGTGTGTACAAGGCATGATTTGCAAAGTACTTCAGCTGTACTTGAGATATCATTGTGAAGGAAATGTATTATCACCTTATTTTATAGTTTTCCGTTTGTTAGGACAATATTGGTTTAATACACAGCACGTTATGTGCCTTACCAAGACTTACAGAATACCTGATTTACAGGTCACATTGCCATGGTAACTTTCTGGTCACTGCACACAGACTTGTCAACGGAGGATTCATATTATTCTGGATGGTACAAGCACTGATATGGAATATCCAGCACTGAGGAGACATAAAGTAGGCTAAATGTGTTTATAGTATTAATCTTGAGAACTAGGTTCTAAAGAAAACCAGATACATTATTATTCTAACAACTTCTAATACTAGGAACATAGGATATTTGAGGTTTGCACAACATTGTACAGTACACAGTATCCTCTCTAAGAGTTGAGACGTGGGGCGTTACATTTGTATGGTGTTATCTATAACATAGAAACAAAAATCAATTAATTCATGATTTTTTTTTTCTCCACCGTCCCCCATGTCTGAGCAAGTCTTTGATCAAGCAGCAAAATAACAACTGTGTCATGGATTTGTTTCTTCTTAGAATGCAGTTAGTATTGGATATGCTTATCTGTACTTTCCTTAGGGAGACACCAGTGCACAGTATGTAGGGTTTTGCAAGATTCTCAGCAAATACTTGCATTTTATGTAAATATTCATTTTTTCCACTCTGTACAGTGAATAGACAGAAAGGATGTAACTCTACAGATTTATGTTTTACCATATTGGTTAGATGATATTTTAAGATTTTCATTAAAGGTTAACAATCCAACTTTGCTGCAAAATGTATCAGTTAAAAATCAACAGATGGACAAACATTAAGATTTTTTTTTCTATATCCTCCCTACTGTTATTCAGGCTAATACAATCCTTTACTGCACCTGTACAGCAGAAGTGAAATTTTGTAGATATTTTAGTTTATGCCAGTCAGAGTGCTTTTTTTTTTTTTTTAAATAACTTAAGACATGATAATGGTGGGGATGACTCCAGTTATTTCCCCTATCCATTTGACGTTAATTTGCAGTTTTAATACCCACTTATATGAAGTAGAGGTATTTCTCAGGAATTTTGGATGGGCACAGGCAAAAACAAACATATCATTTAACTAAATTGCCTAATTACTTAAATCAGTAAACCAGTGAACTCATTTAATTGGATAAATGAGAGCCATGTGAGGTTCATTGCAAGTATTTATGACTTTTTTTAGCGTTTTTGAAACCACAAATGAACTCGTGACAGGGCAGTCAGAAGACATTGTCTCTTTTTTGAACTTTCGACCCACAGCTTAGATAAAATCCTTTACTTGAAGTTTGTTGTGTTTATTACAGATTTTCTTTCTACATTTTCTTTGTGAATGAACTGTTAGCCAAACAGATCTCCACTTTAAGCACAATATTTATAATATTTGGTTTATAATTGATGTATAGCTATCGATTTGTGAATTTTTATCTTAACTTTTTGCCACATTCTTTTTTGACTCAGTCGTCTTTGTGTGAGAGTTTGTGTTTAAGATGAGCATGCATGTCTTTTACTTATTTATTGCCATATCTTTAGTGTTTCACACATTTATGTCTTTTTAGATATCATGCCTGCTCTTTGTGGGTGCAATATGTTGATAAACTGCGCATCATACAGGTTCGGGTCGTACAATAGATGTGGTGATTCAAATGAATTGATAAGATCTTTGAAAATGGATATGTATGGAATAATAACTCATTAAGGAAATTAACCGGCAATCCCAAACTTGGGTGACATTGCTAGATTTCGTCAGGAACATTGCCATTAGTTTAGTATAATTTTTAAAAACCATTCTTGTGTCCATGTAAGGCTAATTTTGTCACACAAGATTTTTTCACTTGCTCTCACAATACCTTCTTTGCATGATACCATTTTTTTAAAGTACCCTTAAGATTTTTACGCTTGGTCTACTTTTCTCATTTTAGTTTTATTTAGTAAATCCTTTACAGATATCTCATAAGATATCAGTGTGGCATTGCTTTAAGAGCTATAGATATGGTTACAGACTTAGACCACTGCATTTCCTGTCAATCTGTGTTTGTACCGGAGAGAGTCGAGCCTATAGTTTTCAGTAGTAGTACTATGTAGAAGTAGTATTGTGTGCCTGGGTGTGTGAGTGTCAGGGACAGATGCCTTTGCTCTTCCTGAAAAGCTTTCCAGTTTTATCTTTCATTTTGATTTTCACTTTAAAGATGTGGCCTTGTAAAAGCACGCTAATATCATTTGATAAACACAGGTTAAGTGTGAGACGACATTTGCAGCAGATGATACAAGGGAGGTGGGCTGATAATATGGGCGGACAAGGACGGGAGGGACAGTAGCCAGTGTTCGGTGTTATTTCAGTATTTTATTTCCCTTTTCATTCATCCTCGTTT